>NC_035440.2:162348479-162559459 GCF_002127325.2 Helianthus annuus | reverse complement strand
ATCTCGAATAAACCTTCTATAATAACCGGCCAATCCTAAGAAACTTCTAACCTCGGTTGGTGACTCAGGGGTTTTCCATTTGGTAATCGCCTCGATCTTTGTTGGATCCACATGAATTCCTTCATGGTTAACTAAATGTCCAATAAATTGTACATGTTCTAACCAAAACTCGCACTTTGAAAATTTAGCATAAAGCTTTTCCTTTCTTAATAAACTTAAAAGTGCGTGCAAATACTTTGCATGATCCTCTTTACTCTTAGAGTAAATTAGAATATCAGCTATAAAGACAATTATGAATTTATCCAAATATGGCTTACATATTCGGTTCATCATGTCCATAAATGCAGTTGGGGCATTGGTTAAACCAAATGGCATGACAGTAAATTCATAATGACCATACCTTGTTCTGAATTCGGTTTTAGGAATGTCCTCTTCCTGTACCTTTAATTGATGATATCCTGATCTTAGATCGGTTTTAGAGAAAAAACGAGCTCCTTGAAGTTGATCGAACAGATCATCGATCCTTGGTAATGGATACCGATTCTTAATCATCACCTTGTTCAATTCATGGTAGTCAATGCACATACGCATTGATCCGTCTTTCTTTTTAACGAACAAAATCGGCACTCCCCATGGTGATGAGCTTGGCTGTATAAATCCTTTTTCCAGCAATTCGTCTAACTGTTTCTTCAGTTCCTGCATTTTAGCTGGTGCCAAACGGTAAGGTGCTTTGGCAATCGGTGCTGTCCCTGGTAGCAGCTGGATTCTGAATTCAACTTCCCTATCAGGAGGCAGTCCTGGTAATTCTTCTGGAAAGACATCTGAAAACTGAGACACTACCGGAATGTCTTTTAGTTCTTTTCCTTTAGTGTTAGTGATTATGGAAATCAAATAACACTATAGATCCTTTTCTTATATAACTTGCAGTTTACATCACAGAGATGAATTTAGTGGATCTAGATGGTTTATCTCCTTTAATTGTGATCTTTTCACCCCTTGGTGAATTTACTTGAATTGACTTTTGATCACACAAAATACTGGCTTTATTGGCTATTAACCAATCCATTCCTAACACAACATCAAATCCTGCTAGATTCATTGGGTAAAGGTTTGCAATAAACTTGTGATTAAAAATTCTTATTCTTGCTCCCTGCAAGATTTCAGAAATCCTAACGGTTTCTCCATTTGCTGTCTCTACTAGACATTCTTGTGGTAGTTTAGTTAATGATTGATTTAGAAGTTTGCAAAACGAAGTATTGATAAAACTTTGGTTTGCACCAGAGTCAAATAATACTTTAGCAAAAATATCATTAACTAAAAACATACCAGTTATGACGTCTTGAATCATCTTGGCTTCATCTGCAGTTAGAACAAATGCTCTAGCATTTTTAGTGTTCTTATTGTTTCCAGCTGGAGCCAATTTCGGACAGTTTGGCTTGATATGACCTTGTTCTCCGCAATTAAAGCACAATCCATTAGTAAGTTTCCTCCTGTAATTCTCTTCCTTGTGTCTTGGTGCTTTGCAGAAATTGCAGTGAGTGGAGCATCTTCCAGAATGCTTCTTTCTGCAGGTTTTACAGTATGGTGCAGAGGTAGAACCTACATCCCCACGGTTGGAATTCCCAAAACGAAATTCTTGAGTAAGCCTTTGGGTTATGGTTTCTCCTCTGGTCTCTTCTCTAGTTCGCACTTAGTTCATCAGTCAAGGTATTGGCTTAGTTTTCTACAACTTCTTCTATTGGTTTGAGGGTCTAGCTACCTTGACTTACATTTGCCTAATTTCTCCTATTTAATCCCCAGAAATATAACTGAGAGATTAATACTGGCTCAGGGTGGATTGCAATAGGGTCGTATTATTCTAGCAATATATTCAGAAGAATGTGTAGTTAACCCTTACTATCTACCCCGGTCATTCTAAGGGTTCAGAACTTATTTGCTATCTGTTCCTTCATTGGGAGGCCAGAGATTTTCTTGTCTACCATATTTTAAATTCCTTCCCATTCTATGTTGTATATCCTATCACTTCCTCTTGACTGGGAGGATAGGTGTTCCACCACCCTAAGGCTGGTTTCTTAAACAGATTAGAAGCAACATTATCTTGTCTTCCTCAAGCACACTTGCTTATTTTTAGAACAACCTTAGTTTTCTCTAATCCAGCGTAGAGCTGCAATGGGTCCTTCATTGCCCGAGAATTCTATTGGTTTGCAGGACCAAATTCTTTGTAAGAACAACCATAAGGCATGGTTCTTCTTCTTTTGGGAATGGGTGCTTGAAGTACAGGTCCATTGTTCACGCTGTGTTCAGGTTCAGTTGGTCGCTTACTACTATGCTTACTTTTATTTTCAGCTTCTTTAACAGTTTGGATAATAAATGGCGTTGCATCTATGATTCCTTGTGCCACTATGTGTTGAACGACACCATTATCCATTTGGTTTCCATTGTTATTGTTGTTCGGATTCTCGTTATTTAGATTATCATTATTCGAGTGGTTGTCGTTCTGAATATTATCATTCTGGTTTTCCTAATTCACTTCGTTGTCCATCTGAATTTTAAACATTTACCACATATTAATATCACCAATAATATTTGAATATAGCTAATCACATGTCACACACTTTTGGTCAAAAGCGTCGATCATTGCGACTTACTCTATTCATATAGTATGCATCTATTACACACTAGTACTAAAATAAAAATTACAAGACTGAACTTTAAAGCTACACTACTAGTAATATGTATCCATAGTTTTTTTTTCTAACACATACACATATATATTATTATTATATTATTTCTACCGTTCCCACCATCAATTTAAGGATATCGATTTATCCAAAAATCCATATTGCGTTCGTCGTATTTCCATACGAGACGCTCTCCCACTTGTCGCATTCTCTCACTGCTTTCTAAAATTTCCTCACCGAAAGTCCTAAGTTCTTGTACGTTTTCTACACTCATTGGGGGTGCAGGTTCTAGAACTAGGTTCGGAATCTGGGGTGCGGGTTCCTGGTATGGGGGTAGAGGGGCCTGGTATGGGTAAGGATTTTCTAAAATCTCCCTAATGTATGCATCGTTATCAAAATAGAGATCTAGAGTATCTAACACTGGATAGGCTCCTAGGTTGGGCATGGGTACATCTTCGTGTATCAGGTAGCGTTGCACATAGTCCCTAACATCATCCCACCAGGGGTCGTAGTTTGGGTCTAGAGGATTTGGTGCAGGTACCCTAGGTATCTCCTCCGGGTTGAAATCATGCATTTCTATTTGATTTTCAGGGTTTTCTATCTCCATGGGTTGGTCAGGAATTGGTTGTTGTGGTTAGGGTGCTAGCATTTGCTCCAGGTTAGGGTCAGCGGCAGTGGTTGCTAAGATATGGATATTAGCTATTCCCCTATTAAGCATATCCTGGGCATATGCATCGGTTTCTCGTTTAGCTGCGGCTAATGCTCTCTGGTCTTGTAACTTTTTCGTACGCTTCCTACGCTCGTGTGCTCCCCTACTGAACCATCCCCTCTTTTTCTGAGGAAATGGCTCTTCAGATTGAGCCTTAAATACGAATATTCCTTCTTCCGTATCAGTAGAGTACCCCGAGAGGCAGGCTGAGAAGAGGCACCTACGCTTCTAGGCGAACCAGACAATTGACGGTACGCGTCAAATGGTCCTTGGTTGCTCATACTGTAAACTGACAGATAGTCAAATAACGCATAACAAGAAAATACAATTATGCACATATTTTCGTAATTTATTTCCTAACACTTTGAATTTTGATGTCAGCGGAACACTTCTGTTGCTGAATCAGTGGCATAGCTCTGATACCACCTTCTGTCACAACCCCCGTTCCCTCCTGGTAAAATCCCGGGAACGGGCGGCCGTGGCCAGTTCTGGTGGTATCTTGTTATTATCAAATTTGGCAGCGGAATTTTCATCAGGACCGTAGTTAGGAAATATTTAATCAGAGTAAAATACCACATTTCCATAACATTAAACACATGGGCAAAACCCAAGTTTTCAATACATACATTTCATAGGAATAAATCTTATTTTTATTTAAGAAAACATCTATTTCTTTTTAGGTAACTTTATTGCCACTTTTCCAAGCCTTCAGTGTTGTCCAGCTGGCTTCTAATTGGCTTTCACATTGTGTTACCTGAAACGCGTTTTAAAAACATTTTGTCAGTGGGAAATACTGGTGAGTGAATCCCAGTTTAATCAAGTTTAAATAAAAAGTCACAGTATACAGTATTGAGGGCTCATCCGCAATTACATTTGTTTCCAAGATATAACAATTATCACCCGTTGGTACTGTCAGACCCGACTTGTGGAAATGTTACTCCTTGACCAGGTGGTAACAAATTTTGTATACAAAACCCCAACATTGTGACAACTCGTATTTTGAACCTATCTTTTGTAACGTTATGTGATTACGTGAACTTTATTAATTGAATGAATGTATGTTATGTTATGTGTTATTATGTATTCGAACCCAACCGCACAACAACCACTCGATCGCACAAGCCCACTCGGGCTATACTCCTCGCACTAGAACCTCAAAGGCGGCCCATGATTGGTTCGGCCCACTTCCTTTACACGCATAACCCATGAGGAGAGTGTATACTCCTCATTACTTTGCTAATCTCATAACACACAAAACCCTACTCGCTCTCTTTCTCTCTCTAAGCCGACGGAAACACACCTATCTCTCTCGAAGCTCTTGTGTTCGGGTCAATCCTTGCTCTCTCTCCTTTAATCGGTTAGTGTATTACCTTGATTGTATGATTGTTGATATGTTGGCTTACATGTTTTACATAATGATTCAGTGATAATATGTGTTTTATCGTAATGTAAATCGATGAATTTGGTGTTCATATAATCGGCTCATATGTGTAGTATGTATGGATCAATATAGGGTTTGATGATATTATGATTTGTATGATGATCTAGAATTGAATGTGTGTAAATCGGCTACCATGAAAGTGTATACGGATGTTGCTAGCCTAGGGTGCATTTTATTAATCACGGCTTTGAATCTGTTAAATTATTATGCATGGTTGATATGATGATTTAGTTAGGGTTCATGTGAATTCGGTGATAGATGGTTGATTTGATCGATTAAATCAAACTTGGAAACTGTTAGTGTGCCTTGCTCGAATGGATGTATGTTTGGTAACTGTTTGGACAATTAATTGTGTGCATGTAACTGATTCCCTAAATCATGGCCATCTATAACTAATCGCACAAGCTTCATATCGCACAAGACAGTCGCACAAGCCTGGTGAAACTGTTTAGAGCACACAGTACAACTATGATATGCATGATCGCACAAGACTTGTGGATCGCACAAGACAGTGCCGATCGCACAAGCCTTGAGCCACACACAACCCACTTGGACTTCTATACAGATGGGCCTCAAAGCCCGAACGTAAATCGCACAAGATATCGGTAGTCGCACAAGGTTATTGGATCGCACAAGTTAATTTCTACTAACTGCTTGGGCCGGGTATATATGTTGGGTTACTTATGATTTTGGGCCGGGTGTTAATTGGATCGCACAACATGCTGTGGATCGCACAAGATTGTGCTGATCGCACAACATGTTGGGCTAGGTAGTGCTTGGGTTTCAACTGCCCACTTGCACAAGATGATTATTGGGCTTACATTGTTACCTCAGCCCAATACATCCTGATCGCACAAGTTAGGTTATGTTAGGACTGTTAACTTGTATTGCGTGATTGCCATGATCAATACATGTTCATAACTTGGTAGACTATGTGTTAACATACGTGCATTATTTGAAACCAAAACCTGACTTGTATGGTAACCATGTTAGGACGTGGTTGACCACTTATAACTCAAGTACCCTTTTCGTGTATCTGCCGAGCAAACCAAGGTGAGTTCACACTCTTACCAAGGCATGGGATTCCCGGGGTAGGGAATGGGATTGGTTGATTTCTTGTACTTACATGGTTATGGGAATTACGTACTACTGACCTCATTTGGGGAAGGTCACTTATAGATACCGCTAGACTAGTGATACTGATACTACTCTTCGCACACATGCCTGTAATGGCCGCGATACTAATACTGATCTTCGCACACATGCCTGGAATGGCCGCGATACTGATACTAAACTTCGCACATATGCCTGGAGGGCCGCGATACAAACATAACTAGTCTACAATACATGGGAAACTCCCACTAATCTTCGCAAACATGCCTGGAGGGCCGCGATGTAATTATAAACGATACATGGGTTACTAAAGAAACAAACCGTTTACGAAATGAACATTATTACTAAACAACCCACTGTGAACTCGCTCAACTAGTTGTTGACTCTCTGTTACATGCCTTGCAGGTCGTTAGGTACATAGAGCTTGCACAGGGAGGCGTGGTCGTTGTGGACAAGGATCGTGAATGTTTGTTAAACAATATGACATTTCATACTATTACTTATGTTGGGTTTGCTTTTATGCTTCTGCTAAACATTGGTATTATACTCATGTTTTGAACACCTTTCATATTGGTTTGGTTGAATTACATTTATTATTACTTACTACTTACATGTTCAATATGATTGGTGGCTTGATCCTGGTCAGTCACGCCTCCAAGCGGTGATACTCCGCATGTGGATTTTGGAGGTGTGACAGATTGGTATCAGAGCCATTGGTTATAGAGAACTTGGTTTTAATATGGGGGAAAACGTTTTTATTAAAACCAGACTATAACCTGTACAATGCTCAACGATCCACAACGACGCTTCGCTCCACGTGCAAGACTCAACATCCTAGGTAATATGGTTTACGTTTATATTGCCTACTTGCTAGATTACATAGAACTTTGCTCATGGTATGCTTAGATACTCATAACCATTATTGCTTGAGAACACTTGTGTGCTTACTCTCTTCTGTCATCGCACTTTTCGCGAACCTTTCTCACTTATGCTCCCTTGATATGAAGATCATGAGTGGACGCGTTAACATGACACAAGCCCAGTTGACGGCTCTGATTAACGAACAAGTTGCTGCGTCACTTGCAGCCGCACAAGCAGGAGGTCAACACGTTCAGCAACCTGTTTGCACTTTCAAGAATTTCATGGACTGTCGTCCTAGCACGTTCAGTGGCACTGAAGGAGCAGTCGGACTCCTCCATTGGTTCGAAAAGCTCGAGTCGGTATTTGAAATGTGTGAATGCCCTGAGGCTCGCAGGGTGAAGTACGCCACTGGTACTCTAGAAGGAATTGCGCTGACTTGGTGGAATGCGCAAGTTCAGATATTAGGGCTGGCAGCTGCTAACGCCACCCCTTGGAATGATTTCAAGGAACTCATCAAACGAGAATACTGCACACGTGATGACATCCACAAGTTAGAAGTGGAGTTCTTTCATCTGAAAATGACGGGATCGGAAATTGAAGCCTATTCCAAAAGGTCAAATGAACTGGCTGTCCTGTGTCCAACTATGGTGGACCCACCTATCAGACATATTGAGTTATATCTCAAGGGATTGGTACTTGAAATTCAAAGCCATGTGACATCGGCCAACCTTGGTAATATCCAGGACATTCAACGTCTTGCTCATCGCCTCACAGATCAGGCAGTGGAACAGAACAGGCTGCCTAAACGTATCAGTGCTACCGATGCTACTACTTCCACTACTCCCAGTGATAACAAGCGGAAATGGGATGGGGATTCCAGCAAAGGTTCACCTACAGCTCAGTCTCAGGTTCAGCAGCGAAAGACTGATGACTACCAGAGCCCTGGTCAGCAATCTTCGGGTAATCAACGACAGGGTGGATATCGAGGAAACCTCCCAAGGTGCAATACTTGCAACAAGCACCATAATGGCCAGTGCAACAAGGGTCGTTGTCAGCGGTGCCTCAAAATTGGTCATGAGGCTAAAGATTGCAGGAGCTCATGGCCTGCAAATCAGAATCAGCAACAACAACCACCTGCTCCACGAGACCAGCAGTAGCAACAGCAGCGAGGCAACAGGGGATGCTATCGGTGTGTTGCTGAAGGCCACTTCAAGCGAGACTGCCCCCAGCTAAACCGAAACCAGAACAACGACAACAACAACAATCAAGGCAATGGGAACAACAACGGGGGAAACAACAATGATGGGAACAACGGCGCTATGGGTCGTGCATTTGTGCTTAGGCAGGGCGATGCCAGGAATGATCCCAACGTAGTGATGGGTAAGTTTCTTCTCGACGACTTTTATGTTACCGTGTTATTTGATTCGGGTGCGGATACCAGTTATATGTCTTTGAAAGTTAGTCAAATACTCAAGTGCACACCCACACTTCTGAACACTAAGCATGTCGTAGAGTTAGCTAACGGTAAAAGTCTAGAGGCCACACACATACTTCAGGGTTGTAATCTTATCCTCGCTGGTCAGACTTTCTATATCGACCTCATTCCTATAACTCTGGGTAGTTTCGACATCGTTATTGGTATGGATTGGTTATCCCAACAGCAAGCAGAGATCTTATGCAAGGAGAAGATAGTTCGTATTCCTCGTTTTGGTCAAGAACCTCTTGAAGTTCAAGGCAACAAGAGTGGTGCAGTGGTTGGCATCATCTCCTTCCTGAAGGCCCAGAAGTGTTTACGAAAGGGTCACACTGCCATTTTGGCACTTGTTACAGACGCAGCAACGAAAGAGAAGAGATTGGAGGACATTCCAGTAGTTCGCGACTTTCCTCAGGTGTTTCCTAAAGATTTACCTGGTTATGGGATTGGTTGATTTCTTGTACTTACATGGTTATGGGAATTACGTACTACTGACCTCATTTGGGGAAGGTCACTTATAGATACCGCTAGACTAGTGATACTGATACTACTCTTCGCACACATGCCTGTAATGGCCGCGATACTAATACTGATCTTCACACACATGCCTGGAATGGCCGCGATACTGATACTAGCACACATGCCTGGAGGGCCGCGATACAAACATAACTAGTCTACAATACATGGGAAACTCCCACTAATCTTCGCAAACATGCCTGGAGGGCCGCGATGTAATTATAAACGATACATGGGTTACTAAACAAACAAGCAGTTTACGAAATGAACATTATTACCAAACAACCCACTGTGAACTCGCTCAACTAGTTGTTGACTCTCTGTTACATGCCTTGCAGGTCGTTAGGTACATAGAGCTTGCACAGGGAGGCGCGGTCGTTGTGGACAAGGATCGTGAATGTTTGTTAAACAATATGACATTTCATACTATTACTTACGTTGGGTTTACTTTTATGCTTCCGCTAAACATTGATATTATACTCATGTTTCGAACACCTTTCATATTGGTTTGGTTGAATTACATTTATTATTACTTATTACTTACATGTTCAATATGATTGGTGGCTTGATCTTGGTCAGTCACGCCTCCAAGCGGTGATACTCCGCGTGTGGATTTTAGGGGTGTGACAAATATACCCACGATAATTGTATTCTTACAAATACTCAATAACTGCTATTCGCATGGAAAAGTATGTAAGGTTTTGTAAAAACAGTTAACAAAAAGAGGATTACTCACATTGTTGTTTTAGGGTTTTCAGTAAGGATTTCCTGGGAATAATCTATAAATTACACAAATGCACGTGTGTTAGTATAATAACTCATTTTAACATTAGTAATACCCTCCCCGAGACGGCATTCCAACGACTACGTCGGGCAGAACCACGACAGCCGTTACGGAACCCTAGATCAATCGGGCAGAGTATCTAATACGTCTCCAGGGGTTATGATACTTACATCGTAGCAGAACCTCGCTATTTAGGGGGTATAATACCAGCGTATAAAAAGCCTACTAATCAGAAATTGAGATTGAGAAAGAAATTTTGAACGATTTCGACTGAGATCCGAGGCCATCTATTTATAGTTGCTGAATCTGGTCCTCACGCGGCCCGCGTAACATACGGGCAAGGCCTACGCGGCCTGTGTTGACTCCGGGTCAACGTGTAGCTCGTCCGGATCAGCTAGTAGGCTCGACACGATGATGACACGTGTCATCACCGGGCTGTGCCACCATTTATGACTCTCGCGACCCATGTAAACTAATCAGGGGACTTACGCGGCCCGCCTGAACTTACTAAAATCAACGAAATCAGGTTTAAACCTTGATACCGCCCGCGTAAGGTTGGGGTAGGGTCCTACGCGGCCCGCCTCAGCTTAATTAAACTTGTTTTTAATTTATTTTTAATGCTATATTGTATTTCGGGATCGGTTTTCACATACTTGGTATATTTAAAGACATATTGAGACATTTTAAAATATAATAGGGTGTCGGAAATATTCGAGAGTGTCGGTTTACGTTGGGATTGTTATACAAACAACAGTCGCGATGCTAGAGATGGGACAAATGTTAATGGTGCATCAAATGTGAACCTTAATGCTAATGGAGTTAATCTCCAAAACTGTAATTAACGCAGCTGTTAGGAAGGCTATGAGAAAAGTCATGAAAAGGTTCAAGGAGCCAAATGCTTCTCGCCCTAAAACACATGTCGCTGCTCATGAGAAGAGCTTTATTCATACTTCAAATGCGAAGAATAACCCAAACAAAATCATATATGGCAAGGAGCCCATTCCTTTTAGGATGTACTTAAAAGTACTTCGTCTCTTGGAAGTCAAGAGACTTCAATAGTAAAAAGGGGCCATCGATTGCAGGAAATTGTTGGATGGAGTAGAAACCATTAGCTATATCAGCGGTTATGCGGGATCAGACACGGTGAGGTATGTGTCACAGTCATTCGATGGCAATACCCTTGATTAGTGAGGACATTAATGAAGTCCACAAGAAAGATCCTCTTATACAATATGGGATGGACCAAGTTTTAAGGACCTTATTAGAAAAGTCTATCATCCGCGTCACGAAATGGAAAAAGATGGAATAAGAAATTTTCTAACTCTCACCATAAAAGTTCTAGACTGTAGACAGTATGTTACAAATTTTAATTCATTGGCTGAGATAGTACCCTATTCAATCTACCCAAAAATCTAAGCTTAATGCAAATAATCATTGGTGGTTAGCATCGGCAATAAAAGGGCACATTAAGGTTTCAAAGTCTGCTTATTATAAATCTATAATGGATCTACCTCCGCTACTCACGTTTTATAGAGTAAGAAATAAACAGTCAAAGCTGAGACTGCCCTAAAATTTGTCAAAGATTTTGCAGCTAAGTTTAAAAGGATTAAGAATGGAGGCGCTTAACCCTCCTGATGTATGATTAGAGGCTATTCACATTAATAATGACCCCAGATAAATCCCTTATTGTGATTTTATTGCTAGGAGTTACGTTTGTGTTCAGGTGTTGCTAAGTCTCTCATAAGACCATAAGCTTAGCAAACTTTTAGAAAATTTTTTTTCCCGTAAGAACCCCAGATATTAAGGGTAAGGTAAAACTTACAAGTGAAATCATAAGAACCATTCCTTCTGTTCCTGTCAGAAACCTCCAATCGTAGAATTCTAGAAGTATCCTCTCTCTAGAAGAAGTGTGTAGGACCGTTTTCAGACCCGAACGAGTCGATAAGAAGAGTAATTCACCAAAACAAGAGGCGGAAACAAGTGTTTCGGTATTATTCCAGCTGTATTCACTTTAAACTGTTGTTTTTATTGATCAGAAAGCTTTTTACATGCACGACAACACTTCGGCAGCACTTCGTGGCAAACCGGAAGACTTCAATACAACTACTGACTGATTTCGCTCCAGGCACCCTATATATAGACAATGTGATTTCGCTTGAACATGATTCAAGCGAAATCAGCATGTTACAATCTCGAGCGAAATCAATAACTTTAGTTTGGAGCGGAATTAGAATGATCAGATTTCGCTTGAAATGACAAGTGGTCATTTCAAGCGGAATCACCTACAAATACAACTTTTCTTGATGCCCGAGCCCTAAATTACCTATATCTATACAAGACTCGATACAAGACGAAGGCGACAGACGGATGCACCAACAAAGTGCGTCAGCATATATAGTTGATATTTCCTTGATCTCTATCGATTGCGAATACCAGACGGGATGATAAAAGCACCACATGAGGATTGGTGTATCTTAATATGTTCCATAGATTGTTTCCATGCCTGATCATTATGGAGGTTTAATGCATGGGACCACAAAGATATTCCGATGGTCATATGGTACTAAAGTCAGCTAATGGTATTCAAAGAAGATATCCAGAATGGAATTGTCCAAGTAAATGCCTCCGATTAAGGAATTCATGGACTTATAACATAAAGGTGTCACTCATTTGACACAAGCAATGATAGATGAACTGGAGCCTGAGATTTGGAAAATCTCTGTAACCTCCTTGTATCTTGATTATCTTCTCCTAAGATCACCCTGTTTACCTCCTGAGAGGCAAGTAGAGTTAAGATTTATATCCCATTTAGGGTTGTATTATTATGAAATCTCCAAGACGGCTAGTACCATCATTGGAAGAATCGAAACCCTGATTAAGTAAGTTTTAAAATAGAGGATTCGTATAGCCTAACTCAATATTCTGAGAATTCGGTATAGTCAATTAAGAAAGATGGTTCATCTTGCTTATGCATTGATTACCGCAACCCTACTTAGGCAACAATTAAGAATCACCATCAGCAGCCCAGGATCGTCGATTTGTTCGACTAGCGGTGAGGATTAGGCGATTAGCTATTCCTTGAGATTAGTTTTAAGCAGTGGTTAGAATAACCATCTCACCTTAAAATAAGCTTTTCTATAATAGTTGTTATATAAGTATCAAGGGATGCTTCTTTGGAGACCTTGCATAGATGGAATGTTAAACATCTATTGTTAGATAGAAGATTAGTAAGTCCAATTATCGGGATCTGAAAGTTGCCTTGGAAACGACGAATAAGATCATACAAATCCATAATCATCTGTAAGTTGCCAGTGTTCGGCAGAAAATCAAGGATTAATGAAAGTAGCAACCCTCCTAAGTTCTTGTTAAGGAATAAGGTTCAACAAAAGATATCACCCTGGAAGGGTGTGCCAAATTGTTAATTATCAGGCTAGTTAAGCTCTGAATATATAGAATCATTAGAGGGAATTGAATGTATCAAGATCAAATAGCTTATAAGCTAAAACCTATTTAAGGAGCTTGGCGGAGCTCGCAATACATTACACACTAATGACTTAAGGACGTGTTCCACCAGTAAGTCAAGAGGCATTATCACATAATGGTATGCAGATTTATGATATGATGAGAAACCTGTATCGATTGAGGATCGACAGGTTAAGAAGCTCCAAAAAGGATACATGTACATATTATAGAGGTCAACTTGGGAGCTTGGAGAGGCTCCTGATATGCTATAGAAGTTAAGTCCATTATGCGACAAAAAAGTACTTCCAGCATTTTAGCAAATCTCGAGGTCGAGATTTCTTTTAAGGGGGTGAGGATGTAACACCTCGTAAAAACACGTCCAATGATGTATTGACACGTGTAATAAACCCTAATAAAGTCAAACATTGAATTTAAGGGACTAATTTTTTTCGAAAAATCGAAAACTTTGATTATGAAAGGACTGGAAATGTTAGCATACCTAAAATAAGTTTCTAAATAACCTCTTACGATATTTATATTCACAAATGAGCCACTTGATGATCGAGTGTAGCCGTTTGCATAATTAATTGACAGTTTGCGCAATAAAGGGTTAAAAGCATCAACATGTTAATTCTTACCTCTGAGTGACCTTTTAACAAACCAGGAGCTTTATGATATTTGATTATACTCTCGGGAATGCCAATTATTGGCCGACTAAGGTTTTTATGCCTATAAGTAAGGTTACGCGCAACTTTGCAAATTAGAGGGACTAAAAGTGTCAATATGTTTAATTATACATCTGAATGACCTTTTAGCGAACCCGAAGAATCGTAATGTTTAATAATATTCTCAGGAATGCCTAATATGGATTAGATGAGGCTTCGACGCTATTAAGCGATGAAATGCGCAAGTTTGCGCATTAAAGGGACCTAAAGCGTCAACTTTTGAATCTACGCCTTATGGTGACCATTTAAGCGATCGAGAGTGTAGAAATAATTAAACTCATGCTTAAGAATGCCCATTATGGGCCATGGACGGCTTGGATGTCAGTAAACGACATTTCGCGCTACTTTGTGCGATTAAAGGACTATTTGCGTCAAACTGCAAAAGTATGCCGATTCGTATGGTATCGGACCTTCCGGATTATGACCATGAGTTAAACATGCCCTAATTATCCTTTATATAGCTTAGATATAGGCTTAGAGGTGTTTGGTGCGCAAAAATAAACTTTTAAGTCATGCAGGGACTAAAAGTGTCAATAAGTGCACAAGTTTGCATTTTCGCGCATATCTTGCATTCTGAATATATCCGGACACCCAAAAATTTATGTAACCACTAAAATATTTTATTTTAGTGTTCGGCATGATAAAATTCCATTCGTCGCGTAATTTGGATCGTTTTTCGCGTCCGTTCGTGTTTCGTCGTAATTAGACGAACAACATGACCATACGGCCAAACGAACCGACATCCGACATGTTTTCAAGCATGTTTCATGTCCTCTATGTTTAGGCATCATAGTAGAGCCTTGAAATGAGAATAACGGGCCTTATACGTGTCAGAAAAGCCTTTTAAACATGATCAGGGACTGAATATGTATATATGCCAAATTGTGGACTGAACCTGAAGTTCAGGCGGGCCGCGTAGGCCACCTTGGGCCTCCTACGCGGGCCGCGTGAAACAGAAAGGCTGCAGACAGCCTGTTTGTTGCTGGTTTTTGTTCAAGCTGGCTTCCATACTCACATTTCTTCAATCTATGGGCTGCCCACGGAAATATAAGACTTCTTAACACCTGTCATGATCTGAATATAACATCTCGACACATGTCTCGATCCTACGAGGTCCTAAAAAAGTATATAAGGAGGTGGGTTTTCACTTTCACCTCACACCTCCATTCCTTTCTGCTTTGGCTCTCTGAATTCAAGGGGATCCTGATCATATTAGGAACCTCCTTCAGCCCATAGGACCTCTTGTAAGTGTCCCTTCGTGCTTAGTTAATATTATTTAGTGTTTATAACCGAAAAGTCAAGCATTTTCGATAAACGCTTTGACTTTTAAACGGTTGAGCCATTGTTCCCAACGAACATGGCTACGTGACCGTAATTAGGTAGGTGTTAAACCCTCAAAAGGGCACCTCCTAATTACCACGTTTACTTAGTTAAATTGTCGGGTCAAATAAAAGTCAAATGGGTTAGTTTTAAATAAAATTCATAACTATTAATATAGAAGCCATAAAATCAGTTTTTCTCACTTTAATAACTTGGTAAATATTAGTTGAACATGTCTAAGCATGATTCAACCCGACAATTCTAAGTATAGGCTCGGTTCGGAACCGAAAATCGCAAAAGTTGACTTTTGCTTTAACTTTCAGTTCTGACCAGATATGCCTTAGGATTCCTTTAGGACCATGTTATAGTTTAGTGTAACCCTCTGAGGTTAAACAACTTGGTTCCTTAGTTATCCGATTCATATGCATGTTTCCGTTAAATGCCTAAATGTTGACTATTATGACCTTTTAACCTTAAAACGAGATTTTTGAAAATGTGAGAGGATAGAAACCTTCATTACTGAATTATAAACTTGTCCCTAAAATTTGACATCAGTTTGAGGTCTAGATTAGGAGTTATGCTCATTAGCGTAAATGAAAAGCTTTTTATTTATTAAACGGCATAATTAGCGTATATCCTATCTAAACCCAATTTTTGATACCAAACTTTTTATCTACTGATATAAAATAATATTTTGGGATTTTTATAGATTTTTATTTATTTTTAGGCTGAGCATAACATAGGTTCTAGTTTTATTCGGTAATTGTCGGTTTTGCCCTTTTGGCCTATAAAATGAGTTTTACAAATCATTTTGATACCAAACCTTTTTCTACTGATTTTATATGATAAATAAAAATTTTAAGCTTTCTGGAATGATAAAAATATCAGCTTTTCTTATCAAACCCGGAAATCGCTTAAAATCGCTTTTTTACGCGTTTTAACGCATAGTATAAGTTAAAACTATTTTTAACATATAAGGTTTGATACCTACTGATGTTTTAAGTAAATTTTCATAATTAAACAGCAGGCAAAAGTTTTAAACTCAGAATTCTAAATTTTGACCTTTAAAGCTTATGTGAAATTACTAAAATGCCCCTTCGGTGCATAGTTTGGTTATAATTAATAAATTTCACATATATGTAATACCATACTGATATAACTTATTAAAGTAAGTATTTTTACTGATTATATCAGACCTGAAACTCATATTAATATATAAACTCTCTTATAACCTTTAAAATAACCAAAATACCCCTACGGGGCATAAATTGGTTTTAAATTCGTTTTAGGCATAATGGAAGGTATCCTACTGATATCACAGCATATTTAGGGCATATTAACTTAGGAAACCTGTTCAAGACTCTTATGGTTACCCGTTACGCCTTTTTCGCGTTCGGATCGGCTTATGTAACTAGTTTGCATAAATTAGCCGAAACGGGTCAAACCTTATCATTTTTATCTCAAAATTCAGAATGTGTTTAGTTTACCCATATTAAACAAGTATACAAGCTTGTCGGGTCTAAACCACGTTCTAATCCGGTCTTCGCATAATCATGCGTTTTGAACCGTATCTCATTTTTAAAAACTAACCGGTCTAAGTTTAGGATTAATTAAAGACCCGTTAGGAATCTAATAGGTTATTAAAAACCTTCGTTCCAGATTTAGGAGCCCAGTAAAAGCTATTTGTACTTGCTGATTTGATATACGGCTGGGATTGAATTTATATTTAGCTCAGGTAAATACTTTTAATTTATTTTCCCTTATACGGGCTTGGGGTACGGTATATAAAATACCGCTTGGTCGGGCATTGAAATGTTGATCGTATGAAGGTTAATTTATTGATATGACCCGTTTAAATTGTTTTGTTTGCTTAAAGCCTTTGGGGGTTTAATGACCATGTCCCGGATATCCTTGGCATCATTCATTGAATGGCCACGACCTTAGCACGGGGTGTAGGCGTACACCCGCCTGTGCATATATAAATAATAAGGTATAACCGCCGGTTACGAGAATAACTCACCGCGGGACTATACCATGTGGTGTGTCTATTAATCTTTAACCCGGTATTCAACACGGGCTACTGAACGTATAACGAACATGTAATTCTTTTACAAGTTTATATATAAATAATTATCCCAAGTTATAAAAAGTTTTGTGCCATGTGCATTCAAATCAATTTTCTTAAACGTTTTCAAAATGAGTTAGTTAAATTGTATTTACCAGTGTAAACTGACGTATTTTCCCAAAAAGGCTAAGTGCAGGTACTAATCGGAATACTGGAATAGGTTGGCCGCTCCTGGCATCAAATAAAAGTCTCGCAAGCTTAGATGCCTTAAAGTCTGTTGAACAAAGTTTCTTTTTATCTTTTTATTCGCCTGTGGATCTTTTACAACCGTATTTGTAATACTTGATATTACTCTTTATCGGATTGTAATATATTTATCTTTTGCTTCAGTTGTGCATTTAAATTGTGTTGTTTGACTATGATGATATCAACTACGTCACGATACTCCCCACCGGGCCCACCGGTAATACGTGAAAATATCAGGGTGTGACAATCATGCACTCATGCCATGATTATTTATTATTTACTACGAGGAACCAAGCAAATCCATGTGGCATTGAGTTTTTGAAAAGTTCTTGAAACTCAACCCCACCATGACCTTATTGTCCCAAACAAGAAAGCATGACACACTAACTTAGGTCCACAAACTTCGCCATCTCCATCGCTGATCTTTTTCATCTTTGATTTATGGTTCTACAACTATATCTATCGCTCTAGCCTTGGCTTTGAATCATAGATGAACTCAAGATACGAAATGGGGAGCTGATATGATGAAGAGGCGATGATATATATAACAATCACGATAGGTTGGTTATGCCCTTTCCTACACTATTTCTAAAAATTCATCAAAATTTTACACTCATAGTAATTTAGTGGCGAAGGCATATGCCCCTCACCCAAGAGGTGTTGTGTTCTAGCCTCATTTGAGACGTGAAGTAGATTTAGGTTGGATTAGAGTAGGATTAGATTAGATTCGTTAAAAATATCCATCAAGATTTTAACATTTAATGCACCTATAGAAGAAAAACGTATGGTTATCTATCAGGGATTTTTAGGAATCACTAATCAAATTTCTTGGAATGTTTAACAATTCCAAGGTATTTAATAGAATTAGTTCAAATTCCAATGAACTAAACGAGACCATTATTACTTTTAAAATAAAACTCGAACTCTTAAATTTCAAGAGATGAATGAACACTTAAGATACAAAACTCCATATCATTGACTCAAAGTTACCTTGGTTACATATATATTATTTTAACATAAATGTTGCAAACATGGATTCTATCACTTGATGATGAATTAAATGAATTTATCTTTTAGCAAGTTAAATTGAGACATGTTGGGTTTGATTGACCCATCAACAACTTCTCTAAATTATTAATTTATTTTGTTCCATCACTACCACCACTCATACTTGCCACCATCACTAAATTCGTTTCAAGCCCGCATACACACCGATATAAACCATGAAATGATCTAAAATAAAAACTATCAAAGCATACACTAAAATAAAACAAAATCACTATTGAATCAAATATAGACAACCAAATTGCACTCTAACACGCTTCAAAGAAACCCCAATGTAAATCGATACAAAGGAGGTGATTTATCGAAGAGGGTGGTGATTATGAGAACTAAATATGAGAAAATAGTAGATATTATGGCAAGATGACCCGAGGCTTGATGGTTGCGAGGAATTAGTGGTGGAGAGTGCGTTTGTGATGGAGGAATATACAAAGGAAAAGAGATTAGTGAAATGAAAATAGTGGAGAATGTGTAATTAAAACTAGTGAATATAATTGGTTGTAAATAAAGAGTTGATAAATAGTTTAAAAAGGAAAATCGATTTCACTTTCTTATTTAAAAGTTTGAGGAAGAAAACAAATATCAAACTTTAAAATATGGCACTTTTTAAACAACCTCTTCTAAAAGCTAAATATACATCTTTTACAAACACGACTAAACATAACCAGATTAACTCATTTAATAAATGAGCCATGTTCGAGTCAACTCATTTTTAATTAGGGCATGCTTGGCCTGAACTGTTTAATAAACAAATATAAGAAACGACAATCAACTTTTATTGTTATCATTTAAAACAGAGACGATTACAGACTAATGGCAGGTAGACGAGCAACAAATTGCGCCGCTACCCCCTTCTGAATAGCAAACCCTACCCTGCTAAACACAAAATTCCGCCCCTTAACATGCGCAGTGTTACTGCTTACCACCTGCTGAACCTGCTTGAGGAACCGCACCGCGTCAGGGACGAGAACGCCAAAGGTATCGAAAGCGAACGAGACGAACACATGCTGATTCTCGATGCAAGTTTTTTGTGCTTAGCTACTTTGCCCGCCTCTGCCTTGAATATCGCCTGTCCCGCTACAAACCCGTGATCCCTTAGCCCAACGAGGGGACATACCTGTCAAATCGACACATACATGTTTCCCTGAAACCTGATTATTTTCATGTCGTGCTCGTTTCATGTTTCAAATCATATTAGTAATTTCACCCCTAATATTTAGTCTTCATCCCTCTATAAAAATAACCACATCTCATCCTTGAATCCCACGTTAGCCAAGATTTAATGTGCATTTGGTTACCAATTGAATTTGGTCCAGTTAAAATTGAACACTTCGTTACATAACGGTTTAGTTGCCCACAATTAGTCAATTGGTCAATGATGACAGGGTAGTCCAAGACCAAATAAAGTAACCAAACATATAAGTGCTTAAAAGGTTAAACGGTTCAATGGTTAAAAAGCTGTGAAGTGGGAAAAGCGAGAAGGGAACAGTAATCAATCACATCCAAGCTCACTCCACCAACCCACGCTTGCAAAAACAGAGCAGGTCTGCAATACATGCTATTACCCAGGGGTCCAAAGCCTTCAACCCCAAAAGGGGAAACCCTCCACTGCAAACAGGTTCCACTAGTCTTGTACATACCATTTGAGGAGATGTCTTCCCCTATAAGAAGACAGCTCTTTCACCTCAAAAATACATTCCAAACCGGAGAAAGATTCCTTCATCTCTGGTTATTCATAAGAGTACTTGCTTCCAAGTTACTCCTCGCCATATTCACCACATACATTCTGTTTGCTTTCGTTTCTGGATTCGAGCTTGTCTCGGAGAAAGAACCTCGAAGCAAATAACAACTACATACTAGTGAACCTCCTTCCACGTTTTGCAAACGTGGGGGGACCCCGCGACCTGCGTTAGGCAAAACTGAACCCTTCAGCCTTTTTGCCTAACCAACTCAGCTACCATCCTCGGTCTCGTGTTTGTTGCATCAACAAGTTGGCGCCCACCGTGGGGCTACGCCGCTATTTCTTCTCAAAAAGACCTAGTAGTGTAGCTCTCTTCACTCAAAATCACCATGTCAGAAAGTGGATCCCCGGGAGAAGTGAACCAGATCCCTAACACTTCTACCCCGGGTGGTGGTCAAGCTCATACGGCTATAACAACACCGTTTTCGACTCCGGGGAGTACACCCGAGTTCCTTACCTTCAACACACCAACCCCATCCAGATCCGGGGCTCCGTCTCCCAACGTCGGTGTATCAGACACCCCAGCGCGTGTTGAACTTACCCCCGAGGGGGTCGCTAATAATTTCCTCGAGTTAAGGTCACTTCTTAACCAGCATGTGAGTAAAGAAAGGGAAAAGGGGGTAAGGATTCGTTTAGATTATGACGAACCTGAGCCAACGCTGTCTCCCGGACCACCCCAACCTCCTTTTACCACAAGAAGTGAGGCTGGTCCTAGCAACCCTTCAAACCCTCATCCTTATCTATCCACTATGACAAATCCAACGGTTCATCCTATTCTCTCTTCCCAACCAATTACTAGTGGCACTCCTCTGGGACACGAGCTACCGCTTGACCAGCTCCTACAGTCCCCGGTGACAAGCTATCCAGCTTCTTTAACAACCACATGGGAGCAAGCTCTGTCCGTGCTCCCTTTAGCACGAAGTGCTGTTACTAGCACCCCTCTCGGGGTAAACTGCTCGGTTGGTCCAGGAAGCCTTCAGGGCTTCAACCTCATACCCAATATGATGTCCCAGATGATGGCCAACTTCCCATGGCAACACTTCATTAATCAAGTGCTAGCCACTCAGGGGAATCATGGCAATAGTCACAGTGTGGATACAAGACCTGAAGAAGACCTGGCTAAACCCTATAAGCCAAGCAACCTTTCATGCTTCTCAAGGCAGATAGCCGATTATGATTTTCAATCAAAAATCAAGATGCCAACCCACATCAGAACGTATGATGGGACTGAAGATCCCGAGGATCACCTCCAGATCTTCACTGGTGCTGCTCGAATAGAAAAATGGTCAAATGCTGAATGTTGCCTAATGTTCATGCAGACTCTTGTTGGATCCGCCAGGATCTGGTTCAATGACCTACCTGCTCAAAGCATTCGAAGCTTTGATGATCTCAGCAGGGGTTTTCTGGCGAACTTCTCCCAACAAAGGCGATACGTCAAGGACGCAACAGTAATCTTCCAGATAAAACAACGCGACGATGAAAGTCTTCGAGCATTCATTGAACGATACAAGAAAGAAGGACTAACCTATGTAGGGGCTGACGAGAAAATGAGAGTGGCCGGCTTTATGAACGCCATAACCTCTAAATACCTCACACGAGATTTCAACAAATCTCTGCCCAAAACCTTGGAGGAAGCCCTTGAAAGGGCCGAAGCTCACATTCGGGGAGAGGAAGCTGTAGATATCAAGGAACAAAGGAAAAGAGGGTCTGGCTGGCGAAGCAACAGCCCAGCCAGAAAGAGAGGAAACTTCAACTCTTACGACAGGCGCCCAAAGGGTTCAGACCTCCCAGGCCTCTCCCCAAAAGTAGAAAAAATGAGAAATCCACGCAATTCTGTGAGTTCCATGAAGAAAAGGGACATCACACCAACGATTGCTTCCAACTGAAAAAGAGAATTGAAGAGGCTGTTAAGTCAGGAGAGCTCGCCCATTTGGTAAAAGGAGTTCGGGACAAGATGGATGAAGGCAAAGGAAAGGAAGTAAACATGGTGTATTCTGATGAAAAGGTTCCTCACAAGAAGCAGCGGTTGGAAGCCTGGGAGCTTCAGTGTGTCTGCTTTCCCCCAACGAGGAAGGACCCACTTCCCAGTCCCCTTGTGGTTGAAGCCACCGTGGGTACACTACAAACATGTAAAGCATACATAGACATGGGAGCAGCCACTGAAATCATGTTCGAGAAATTCTTCAACCGTTTAAGCGATGAGGAACGTTCAAGGCTTCAACCTTCCGGAACCTCCATAAAAGGTATCGCCGATATAACCCTGAAGCCTTTGGGGCAGATAACCCTTGATGTTCGTTTCAGCGAGCGATCGAAAGAAAGAACCCGATCACTAACCTTTGTGGTTATCAACATCCCTTCAAACTATGATGTAATCATAGGGAGGCCCGGATAATGTGCATTTTACATGGCAGTGTCTGTCGGCCATGGCACAGTCAAATTCCCTACTGAAAGAGGGATAGCAACCCTTCAACCCTCTCAGGAAGCTTACATGATCGAGGGTGAAAGTTCAAACGGTGAAAAGGACAAGCAAGGGTTAGTCATAAACCCTAAATACCCTGAGCAATGAATAAGGGTCAACCCCAACCTTTCCCAGGAAACTCTTTCGTACCTTGAAAAGCTGCTGAAATATCACAGTGATGTGTTCGCTTGGTGTCCTGAAGATATGACTGGGATCCCCCGAAATATTGCTGAACACGAGTTAAGAATACCACCGGATGTCAAACCGGTGGTCCAAAAGAAAAGAAGCCTGGCACCCGAGAGAAGCCTGGCAGCTTGCCAAGAGGTTGAAAAGCTTGTATCAGCCGGTATTCTCCGGGAAGTCAAATACTAATCATGGATTGCAAACCCTGTTATGGTCAAAAAACCCGACAACTCTTGGAGAATGTGCATAGATTTTAAAGATCTTAACAAAGCTTGTCCCAAAGATTGTTACCCGCTGCCGGAAATTGATCTCAAGGTCGATTCCCTCACGGGATATTCGTTTAAATGCTTTCTTGATGCATACAAAGGTTATCACCAAATCCTCATGAAGAAGGAGGATGAAGAAAAGACAGCTTTCCACACGGACAAAGGTATCTTTTGTTATCAAAAGATGCCTTTTGGCCTCAAAAATGCAGGTGCCACCTATCAGCGACTCGTCGATAAGGCCTTTGAAGACCAAATCGGTAGAAACATGGAGGCATATATCGATGACTTGGTGATTAAGAGCAAGACGGAACATCAAATGCTTGATGATATCCAAGAAACTTTCAAGAACCTTAGAAAGATTAACATGAAGCTCAACCCGGAAAAATTCTCGTTTGGATTCGATGAAGGAAAATTCTTGGGTCACATCGTTGGAAAGCAAAGTATCAAGGCCAACCCTAACAAAGTAAAAGCTGTCCTTGAAGCTAAACCACCAAGAACCAAGAAGGAGGTTGAAAGCTTAATCGGGAAGCTTGCAGCCTTGAAGCGTTTTACCTCAAAACTGGCCGAAAGGTCTCTACCCTTCTACAAAACGCTCAAGAACTGCTCAGATAAAAAAGATTTCAGATGGACCGATGAAGCTGAAGAAGCTTTCAATCAAATGAAGCAGCACTTAGCTTCCCTACCAGATATTGCAGCACCAAAAACTGGGGAGGTCATATCGGTGTACCTTTCAATTGCCGACGAAGCCATCAGTGCAGTTCTCACCATTGAAAGAGACAAGGCTCAGGTACCCGTTTATTTTTTCCGCAAAACTCTAAAACTAGTTGAAACCAAATACCCTCCCCTCGAAAAACTTGCTCTAGCCCTGGTTCAAACAGCCAGGAGGCTTAGGAGATACTTCCAAGCACACCCTATACAAGTGGTCACTGACCAACCTGTCAAGAATGTGCTTGAAAAACCAGAGAACTCGGGGAGGCTAGCAAAATGGGCAGTGGAACTAGGTGAACATAACATCACCTATGTCCCACGAAAAGCCATTAAAGCTCAGGTCCTGGCCGACTTCCTGGTTGAAGTCCCAAACCAAACAATTGAAGAAGTAAACACCACAACCGCTGAACCCTCCAACCCTGAAGCCTGGAAATTATTCACTGATGGGGCTTCAAGCGTTGAAGGGTCAGGAGCTGGTCTAGTCCTAATCAACCCTGAGGGGCTAGAATTCACATATGCTCTCTGTTTTAATTTTCAGACCACCAATAACGAGGCTGAATACGAGGCATTGATCGCTGGTCTACGACTGGCCAAAGAAATGAAAGTCCAGAAGCTTGAAGTGTTCACAGATTCACTACTAGTATCAAGCCAAATTAATGACAGCTATGTCGCTAAAGAGCCCAACATGAGAAGGTACAAAGAAAAATCCAAGGAGTTAATGAACACCTTCCAGACATGCAGCATTAAACAAATTCCAAGGTCCCAAAACAAAAAGGCCGATGCCTTGAGCAAATTGGCATCCCTCACATTTGCCCACCTCACGAAAAAGGTGTTGGTTGAAGTGTTAAAGGCCCGGTCGATTGATGAACTGGAAGTGCAAGATGTAGTCACCGAGGAAGATCCAAATTGGATGACTCCCATCAAAAAATTCCTCCAAGATAATGAACTACCCAATGATCAAATAGAAGCCGAAAGGGTTAAAATCAAAGCAAGACAATATGTGTTGCAAGGAGAAACCCTCTATAAAAAAGGTTACCTTGCACCCTTGCTAAGATGTGTGGGTCCTGAACAAAGCAAGTATTTGATTAAGGAAGTGCATGAAGGAATATGTGGAGCTCATTTTGGAGCTAGGTCGGTGGTTGCAAAGCTCATGAACCTTGGATACTTCTGGTCGTCGATGCATCGTGACACCGTGGAACAGTTGAAGAAATGTGATGCCTGTCAAATTCATGCCCCATTCCCAAGAAGCCCCAAACATGACCTGGTTCCAATAACCCCGGCATGGCCATTCCATAAATGGGGAATGGACATTGTTGGGCCATTCCCTCCAAGCAAAGGGGGAGTGAAGTTCTTATTAGTAGCAATCGACTACTTCAGCAAGTGGCCGGAGGTTAAACCCCTTGCCAAGATCACAGGAAAACAAGTCATAGACTTCGTTTGGGAAAATATCATCTGCCGCTATGGTTTGCCGGGTGTAATTGTCACCGATAATGGAAAGCAATTTGCCGAGAAACCCTTCAGCCTTTGGTGCAAGGAATACAGGATCAACCAGATTTTTAGCTCAGTGGCTTACCCACAGTCAAATGGCCAGGTCGAAAGGACCAACAGAAGCATCGTGGAAGGCATCAAAACAAGATTGGGGAGGTATGAAAGCAATTGGCTCGAAGAATTGCCTAGCGTTTTATGGGCAATTAGAACAACCGAAAAAGCAAGTCACAAGAAAACACCTTACAGCTTGGTATTTGGATCCGAGGCCGTAATCCCCGCCGAAATAGGAGTTGTAACCCAACGAATTGTCAACATGGATCCCGAAGTAAATCAACAAGAGACCATGTTGAATTTACAACTCCTAGAGGAAGCCCGAGATCAAGCGGCAATACAAGAAGCCAAATATAAACAAAAGATGGAAGCCTACTACAACAAGAAGGTTAAGAATGAACGATTCAAGCCAGGGGATCTAGTCCTCAGAAACAACGAAGCTAGCAAAAAGGAAAATCAAGGGAAGCTGGGCCCAAAATGGGAAGGTCCATATACCATCCTAGAAGCACACAAGGGCGGATCTTACAAGCTAGCAGACCCAGAAGGCAAAAGGCTTCCAAGGCATTGGAACGGAAAAACCCTGAGAAAGTTCTATGTTTAGACAAAAAGTTTGGTTTGTATCAAAACGAAAACCTTTTGTAAAAGCAGATACTGCTTGAATGAATGAAATTGATTTATCAAACTTGTCTTTCTATCCTAATATCAGGTTGAGAACCTAGCAAAAAACTCCATGGCAAGGGCCATGTAAGGGGATGAGCTCCCAGGCCATATCGCTCAATAGGTTCAAGGGTTGAATGAGCCTATATAAGGGGTGAGTTCCTAAATCAATACAACTCCATGAGATTTATTAAGAAAAAACAATAATGTCTCATAGACAGGTTTGAACAGCCTACACCAATCGTTCCTTAAGTCTTAGAAACATAAATAACAAATAGACTTACGAAATCAAATAAATTACAAAGAAATAATGAAAAGGATAGATACTACGTCTTGTTGTTAATAAACACTAAGGTAAAGTGTCTGCAACACTGAACCCTTTAAAGTGTAAAAAACATAAAGACAAAGTAAACTCAACAAAGGCAAGACCAGAAAATAACAATAATAGACAAGGGAAAATGAGCAGACCCATCAATAAAACACGCAAACCAAAAGCTGTCAAGGTTTCAAGCCAACAGAAAACAAGCTCGAGAGGTTAAAGGCTTTAACCCAAAAACAGCTACACAAAAGGCTTGAAGGGTTGAAAACCCACAAAACAAACCAAGCAAAACAAGTAAACAAACATAACACAAACAACATAGCAACCATCATATCATAATTAGGAAGGCCATAAAAGACCTTCAGAAAAAAGTTAAAGCAAGTTCTAGTAACTTGCAAGAAAAACTAATGTTCAAATGGCCATTCAGGCCTAACAAACCACCAACAGGAACCTTAAGGGTTCCTAGAAACCTAATATTGTTTAAGATATTACAGACATAAAGTGTTTGCTAAGAAAGCTACGAATAAACATCAGGTAGCAGAAGGCTTGGAACCTTCAGCTTTGGACTTCTTGGCTTTCTTAGTCTTCTTGGCCTTAGCACCCTCATCACCACCAACCGCGGAGGCCTCTAAACCAGCATCTTTTGAAAACATCAGGCAGACTTGAGAGGGTATCATCGCTATCCCCAGAGTAAGATCTCTTCCTTGAAAGGGAACCCAAAACCTCAGCACACGCCTTCTCATTCAGCCCCTCAGGTTTCAAATCCTGTAAAACAGATAAAGGCTTACCAAAGCAAGAAGAAACCTCATGAATATAAGGGTAGGTTAGCCTCTCCATCTGCTCAACAGAGCCTTTGAAAATATCAGAAGCCTCGGGGCGAAACATAGGTGATTTCTCCAAGGGTTGTCCAGACTCATGAAGCTTGTAACCAGCAATAAGGCCTTGATGTTTCCCCAGGTTCAGAAGCTTAGTATAAACATCACCAAGGGCAGAGTTAAACTCCTTGGAATGTAAAAGGTAAGTGACAACCTGCTGGAAACTATGCTCAATCAACCACTGATTGTCAGAAGTAACATGGCCAACCGAAGCTTTCAACCCTTCTTTTTCCTCACGAAAGGCCTGTTGCTGAACAGCCAAGGCCTCCCGGTCAGCTTTTAACTTCAGCAAGTTAGCTTCAAAACTTTTCCTCAATCACCCATCTCAATATCATGCATTTTCTTCAAATCACTAACCTCCTTCCGCCACGCTGCTTCCTTCTCCGCAAAACCAGCTATTTCCTTCTTCATCGATGCTAGGGAGGATTTCATCTTATCCTTTTTCTTGGAGAAGTCCTCATATTCTTGCATCATTTGACGAAAACGAGTAATCCCTTGAGGAAGCATAGCCGCAAGGTTGCAGGTGCTTAAAACCATGCGAGACAACATTAAGTCATCATCCATCTCAGCAATGGTCTTGTGCACAGAAGGAGGAGCAAGATGACTAAGAGCATCCTTACAAACAGCAGCATCCTTGAAGGTGTCATCATTTTTTACTAACCAAGCAAGGCACATAAGTACCTTCAGGATTTAACCCTTCAACGTCCCTGCTTGAAGACTCCTGAACAGGGGTAGAGACAACCTTTTGCTTTGAACCTTTTTACCACGAACAACCAACTCCTTGTCCTTCTCAACACCGGCTTCAACCTGATCTTCCGAAACTTCAATATCGTCACTCAAATCCACCGGTTCAGTAGAGGTGGATTGAGGAGCAGCTTTCAAACGACGAGTAGATCGTCGAGTTGAAGCCTTGGGAGCAAGAGGCTTCGAGAAACCCTTCACAATTGACACACTAGCATACCCACTACCCTCAAACCTTTGCTCAGCAGTCCTAACAACAACATTTCATTTGGAACAGAGGGAACATCCTCAAACACAACGTCCGAAGTGTCATCACTTTTAATAAAGTCCAAGGCAGACATAACTGCAAAGAACAATCAAACAAAACATAAGACGAAGATTAAAAAACAAATAACAAGAAAAATAAAAATGCATACCCGTGCCATCTCTCATCAGAACCGGATCCCGGTCGGCTTTTCCCACAACTTACTAACCCCCAATAGAACCAGCAAATGCTCAGGAAAGGGACGAACCCTCGCAGGGCATTTACGAATACATTGCAGAAAAAGCATCATTTAAATCAGGACTCAAGGGGTTCCGGTTCATTGAGAACGGCAACCGGTGACGCCACACAGTTTAAACGGAACAATAGTGTCCGAAACCCAGAAAAAACGATCTTTCCAAACTCCAAGTGTGGGTAACCATCGATGAAATAAGGCCAGAATCAACTTTAGACGCTTCAAAAGTAAACCAATCGCCATTTTTGGCGAGACGAAAAAAAGCGACGGAATAATAACAAAGAGGGATCATAACCAAGGGCACGGCACAAAACCTCGAAGTGTAAAACCCTAGCCATGCCCTTCGGATGAATCTGACCAAAGGAAACCCGGTAATACTCTAACAATTCAAAACAAACAGAGAAAACGGGTAGCGAAGGTTTGAAAATTCAAAATGACGGCAATAAAGGGCGATGAAACCAGCCGGACATTTATCAACCGAAGCATCACAGGCAGGAGCAGTAGGTGTAAATTCAGCCCCATACCATAATCTTTACAAACAACTCTACTTCCTCTTGGGTTACCGGAAAAGGATCTCGCTAAATCCTTAAGGGCACCCATTTTGCAAGAAAATTATGAACAAAAGTAAAGCAAAGGGTGAACAAGCACTAACCTTGAGAGAAAAGGGGAAAGATTTGCAGGAACACTTGATGGAAAATGAAATGGCAAGCAAAGAAAAATATAAACGAATTTATATAGGGGCAATAAAAAGTAATTAAAGTCTCCTGCAAAACCGCCACTCCGCTATCTACTGCCATACATCAATCAAATCAACTGTCAATAATTTTAAAATTCAAATTCAAATACTAGCTGCCTCCAACCTTTCAACCACTCAAGGAACGAACCATTGAAACCTTCAAGCAATAACACACAGGCATAAAGTCAGAAGTCTTTGAGTATACTACCCAAAAGCCTCTGACTTGGGGGGCTGATGACGGGGGTAGCCCAAGACCAAATAAAGTAACCAAACATATAAGTGCTTAAAAGGTTAAACGGTTCAATGGTTAAAAAGCTGTGAAGTGGGAAAAGCGAGAAGGGAACAGTAATCAATCACATCCGAGCTCACTCCACCAACCCACGCTCGCAAAAACAGAGCAGGTCTGCAATACATGCTATTACCCAGGGGTCCAAAGCCTTCAACCCCAAAAGGGGAAACCCTCCACTGCAAACAGGTTCCACTAGTCTTGTACATACCATTTGAGGAGATGTCTTCCCCTATAAGAAGACAGCTCTTCACCTCAAAAAGACATTCCAAACCGGAGAAAGATTCCTTCATCTCTGGTCATTCATAAGAGTACTTGCTTCCAAGTTACTCCTCGCCATATTCACCACATACATTCTGTTTGCTTTCGTTTCTGGATTCGAGCTTGTCTCGGAGAAAGAACCTCAAAGCAAATAACAACTACATACTAGTGAACCTCCTTCCACGTTTTGCAAACGTGGGGGGACCCCGCGACCTGCGTTAGGCAAAACTGAACCCTTCAGCCTTTTTGCCTAACCAACTCAGCTACCATCCTCGGTCTCGTGTTTGTTGCATCAACAGTCAAGTTTTAAAACGCTGGATAAAACCAATTAATATACACAACAATAACAATTTTGGTTTTTATATACGTACCTTCTTGGCAATAATTATTTAAATATTTACAACTATAAGACTATATGTACTTTGCCAAGTGGAATTTCTTGATTGAGTGAAATTAAATACACACGCATATGACATATGCGCCCACATACATAAGACCGCGAGGTGGGTTTAGGTTTAGGGCATGGGAAATCCACCCAAACTTTGCACACAATTTCTTTATTAGGCTTTGGCTTTTTGGTCTCTTTAGCGTTGGTATTGTGTCTGGCGTGGGGTGCTGGTGGGTTGAAGTGGCTGGCTGTGATTGACTAGTTAATTAAATGAAATTTTTAGCAGGGCTGGCCATGCCCAGCTAAAAAAAAGCCACGTCATCCCATGCTCAAAAAAGTCACACCCAGCCAAGCCACACCATTTGAAGCACACCTCCGCCACATGTCAACCTAACCCCACACCACGTACTCGTGCGCTTAGGACAAATGTCCATAGATAGCAATGTATAACCATTTAGTAATCGTATTTTTTATTTTATCTAATTTAGTATTTTAGTGGCTTTTGGTTCCTTATTTTAAATTAAGCATCTGAGCAAGTTCATTATATTTTTTTAATACAAAAATGATCAAACTAATTTAATCAAAACGTGGGTTTTGATTGAGTTTCTGATGAAACAGTGCTTAACCAAGAGAGGTTAATTCACTGGTCTCGTTAGTAGGGTTAATCCCTTTTTCAGGATCGGTGGCTGGATCGTCAGCTGGGTTGTCTCCTGCACAAGGAACACACCGTAACTCGTAACAAGGAGGAAGAGGTGGGGGGGTGCTCCTTGTTACCACTCTCCGGCGTAAGAATCAGTAATTTGCTTAGGAAGCAAAGTGTGTGATAGTAGTAGTGTGAGAGAGTCGTGAAGAGATACCTCAAACCTGGTTTGGGATGGGTTTATAGCCGAAAGTGAAGGAGGGTGGTTGAGTTGACAGACTGACGACGCGCCGCCCTTATGCAGGTGTGTCAGGCTCGCTCGGCTCGTGAAGGTGAGGCTACGTTACTGCGGTGTCAGTTGGTTGCCTACGTGTGGGCTGACAGGCGACTGTCATTGGTGCCACTTGCACTACAGTGTCAGTCCCACTTGCCTCGTGGCAGGATGCAGTGATGGGCCGCACCGCTACCTGTGGTAACCGCCGTTGTTTCCGCGTTCCCACTCTGCAGAAGACTGCGGGATGCGTGCATAGGCCGTATGCCGCTTATGGTGACTGTTGCTGTTGTCCAGATTCCTTGTTATGACGAAAGTGTTCATAGGAAACGGTGCTAGGCCGCATCGCTATGCGTACACCCGTTTTCATACACGAGGTAAGGGATATTCATAGGATGCGGTGCCAGCCGCATCGTTTATGCCTATCTTCATTTTCCAATCACTTGACATATTGGATTCGACAGTTTGTTCGCGCGTGCCCGCACAGACACAGATAAGTTCTTGCTAGTGGGGGTTTTTTTGATAAGGGTAATGGTCACTCGCGTCGTGCTGACGCGGGATCTGGGACCATACCCTTCAAGTCCCCCTAGTCTAGTGTTGCTCCCTCATGCAAGTTGCATGCGGAGGAGTACTGGACTATGGTGTCTAGAAGGTAGTTCGTAGTTTGGAGAAGATTCTAGGCATGTAAATGGCTCCTGCTTCTAGAAAATCAAGCTGGGATCTGGTAGAGTCGTGTGACGTCTCTTCCGTACCGGTGAGCAAGTTCCGTCTGATGCGGAATTCTCAGCCGAGGACTTTGATCCGGTAGTATGGTCTACCTTTTTCTGATGTCATCAGGGTTAGTTCCACCTGTTGGTGTGTCGAACCAACCTCTGAGATCATGACTGAAGATGTCCGCAGGGTTCGAGCAACCTTTTGAATGGTGACGGAAGTTGTCCGCGCTCGCAACTCTAGTTGTAACCTCTGCGGTAGCTGATGCAATGCTGTAAGTGCCTTGCTCTCGCTTTATGTTTATCAACTGGACATGCAACGATGATCCCTTTTTTGTGGTGTTCATGTTCTTCCAGTTAGCTCTCAAGTAACCGCACGTCCTTTGCGGTTACCTCGTTCCTTTGCATTGTTGGTCATGTTTGATCGAACAATGTGGGGTACTTGCGTCATTGTTGGCCGTGTTTGGTCGAACAATATGAATCTAGATAATGGTCAAATAAACATGGTCATAGCATGGTCTTGCCCACCATTGTTTATTCTATGCAGCTCATATGCGGGCAAACAGAGTCATAAGCAGACTTGTTACCACTGTTGTTTGGCTTGTTGCTCAAGGAGATCACCTTAGATACTTAGGAATCTTGGTGAAACTCGTTCGCATTCGTTCTGTAGCCACTTCCTTCACGTTTGTTGGAAAATAGTTTTCCTGGCAGTAGCTTTGCTCAGCTGCATGATGGCTTAGTTGTGGCTCTTTCGTAGCTACCGTTCGCGGAGTTGCGTTCCGCCGCAGCTACTCATGAGTGTCTGCGGTTTGCAGCATGAAGGGTATGGTCCTAAAAAGCCGCGTAGACCTTTGTCCAGGTCGCGCCGCAGGACCATACTCCTCATTCAATAAGATGTTCAATCCAAACCTCGCGCAGGTTACCTCATTAAGGAACGATCTCGCGCGAGGTCTAAACATGAAAGAACTTTGATTTCGACACTTAGCATCTGAATAAAAGCCTCTAATCACCTGTACCATGCGCGGCTAGTTTCGTGTTCAGCAAGGACCGCGCATAGATGTGGCGCAAGGCTACTTCTGAAGGCTCTCAAGGTACAATGCAGAGGAAAAAAGGCCAATCCGCGTTTTTTAGGCTTGCTCAATCGTGCTCCACGATCGTCTGACGTGCAGGAGACAGAAAGTACTAAAGGACGTTTACGTGGCACCAATCACATGGCAGAGACACCTGCCCCACGATCTCCACATACCTGCTGATGGCAGAGAGACAACAAGGCCGACAACAGTGACACGTGGCTCCAATCACGGTGCGCCAGCATCGGAGAACTTCTAAAAGCCATTACCGGTCGCACAGCGAGGCAAGGAGCATATCCGCTATGTTGTCTCCTTCCGTCCCAAGGCCCATCAGCCCACATCCTCTTACACCTCCCGGCTATAAATAGGACTCTTCATTCACAGGTTAAACCATTCCATTCTCTCTACTCTCACTCTTTACTCACTTAATCTCCTCAAGGCAGATTCTTATTCTCACACTGGAACCTGGTTAAGAGGGAAACCCCCACATTCCCCTCTTAATGAGCTAACGGTGTTCTGTTTTGCAGGATTAACCGGTCATTAAGGAGCTCAGAAAACGATAAGAAGATTAACCCTTATGGTAGAAAACATAAACCAAGCTAATCCACCATAAATTAGTTCCGTGTTTCTTCATTGACGCCCACCGGTTTTTTACAAATCACTCATCTTCTTTTTCTGAGTTTCTTTAAGTTGTTTTTTCCTTCGATCATGGCTGGTCAAGGAATCGTTTCTGATTTTGTGAAACACCCGCTTTTGCGTCTAGAAGAAATGACATCCAAAGACGCTAAAAAAACATAAACTTTTAAAATATACGAATCTTTCACAACCCAAAAAGGTAAATTACTTACTAGAGTAATTTAATAGACATCAAAAATAACAACTTGAATACATAATTAAAATTTTTACAAAAATTGGGCATGACCGTCCGTAAAACGAGTATGCCCCTGTTTTTAACCACATTCAAAACAATATCATTCTACATGCTACTACTAAAAACTAAAACATCAAGTACTTAAAGCGTTTTACCAAAACAATTTGTACAAAAAGTATTTTGACCCAAAATAGCATAAGCTAGCGGAAGCGCTTGGTAAGACATGTTTTGATCGTGTGCTCGCTCCATTCGCCGAGTCGCCTAAGTTGAGGATTTACCTACATTCAATGACAAACTTCAAAAGTTAGTCGTAATTCTCATTTAACTCAATGTAACAACATATTAGCTTCATTCGTTCATATGATTTCATTATTCGTACGCATTCGATTTACCCAATTAAATGGTAATGGCATATACCCTCGTAATGAGGTTCAAGCTTATCGCATACGACCCGATAACATCGGGTTAATTGTCTTTCAACATAAATCTTTCTTTTCCATCCGTATAACGGATTAAACTTCAAGCATTTTTCATAGCATTCATGACCACCGTTCAAAACGGGTAGTAGCTTATTCTTACTCGACTTGTTCAACTAGAACTTGTCGACTTGCATAGCTGTCATACCCTTTGTTAGCATAACCAAATCCGCAAGGGATTTGCTATTTCGCATCCACTACAACATGACTTCTAAAACCTTTTTCGAGATAAACTCTTACATCTAACCAATCTTTATCCATAAAGAAATTGCACGAATTGTATTATCAAATAATAACATTCAATATCATCGTAAATCTACTAGTAGAGTAAATAAAGTTCAAAGGAACTTACCGCGATCTTGAGATACTTATGCCTTCGAGTGACTTGCGCCTTCTTCCTTCTTCGTGCCTATATGTCATAATCCCATACTTTAGCTTTCAAAAACATTACTTTCACAAATCCTTATAGTTCATTATGGTGTCACATCACATACGCCATTAATCATAAAGAAAGTTACATCGACTTAACAAAGTATTCATGTAAAAACCATAACTAAACTCACTTAAGCATTTCATCGAACACATTGCGTCGTACCATCTACAAGGCATAGTGTACAAGTATATTATGCATAATCTTACTAGTTCATATCAAAATCATGAAATTCAACTAATTTTCACAAACCTTCATCCTAAATCAGATCCTTAGAATAATCTACAACATTAACTTCATATATCATAACCATACTCAATTTACAACATTTAGCATCATCATCTTCATAACATTACTACTACAAGTGGGTTTTTACCAAAATCTTTCAAATAACCTAAAAATCAGCATGATTCTTATCCTAGAAGGTAACCCTAACTCAGATTTCTCACCATTTAGGCATAAAATTTCGAGATTGGGTTGAACCCTCATTCTACAATCATGATTTCAAAAATTAAACTTACCACTTCAATAATCGAGCTTAGATGATCGAAATTTTGAAGCATGCAATCGATTATCTTTGAAATCCTTTGTCAATTTTTGAATTAGCAAGAACAAGGGTTCCTCCTTGTTCCCCTGTGTTGTTCGATCCCCACGTACACACCAGGAGTGTGTTTAAGGGTTTTTATTTCTTTTAGTCCCTTCTTGTGATATTTCTACATGTGCCCCTTCTAGTTTGTTTGTTATTTTAATTTGGCCTTTCTCATTATCCTACTAGTATTTGTAACATTTACATTTACTAGGTTAGACCTTAATAGATTTAGTTGTATGTCTAAAGGTCATTTTTGGGGTGTTACAAGTCTAACCCTTAAAGGAGGTTTCGTCCCGAAACCTTTCTCATTCCAACTAGACCACTTTTACTCTTACTTTTTCATCTATTCATTCACGATGCTTAATACAACATAGATGCATTCGGGATCTTGGCAAGAGTTTCATTCATGCATAAAAGGTATTTGTACGCATCAGTCCCTCCGTTCTTAAATCAAGTAAATTACTTTCATAATCACATATAAGTCAGAATCTGATCCAAAACTCTTATTAGTGTTGTTTTCACTTTATAATGCTAGTTCCTAGCATACATCATCACTTGCAGTTCGTTCATTGAAATTTATTCAAATGTATACTATTGGTCATACAAGCTTATGCTTACTACTTGTTTCTATCTCTCTAAATGAGCGTAACTATTCATTATATTTATTAATGTATATAAATCGATTATTTCATTCCGCACACTAATCATGCACGATATAATTCATTATTGTAATCATGAGCAAACCCCATTATCTATTACTAACGTTCTTCTACTTACTTTATTGTTCATATGAGGGCTTAACATAACATTATACGTATACTATAAACATTTAATGATTTAGTTGGTACTAATACAAAGTTACCCACTTCCTAATTACCTTTTCATACTTAATACGAGTATAAGCATCATTCTACGGTTACTACCCTCACTTGAACTAATTCAATTTGAGTTTAGCCTCAAATTTTATCCCTTCGCACACCTTATTTATTAGTTCCTTGCATGAATAACTTATGATAACAACTAGGTATGTTGTGTACCGAGCACCCTATGAGCGTTAACCAATTAGCTCAAACTTTCATTTAAGGCCTTTAGATTCCCTCTTAATGACACCCATACTTTCTCACGCTGATCGTTACAGGTCGATTATGATACCATGCCATAATTATTCTACCATTCTTTTTGTTCACACTTGCCAGATAAATCTACGGATTCTTAATCATTAATCAAGAATTAAACCATTTTACTAACCTCACCTTTAATGCATAAGTTAGTTATCCGTGTGCCGGATCGATCCGATTCTTTATATGTACCAGAATTGGTCTCATCCATTCATGAAATATGCTCCCACTCATGGGAATCTTTCTACTAGCTTCATTACTATCATCTCACTAAAGAATCCCATCATATTTGTCTAATATAAACAGTTAGCACCTAAACCCTTCATAATTGCGTCCTACGGGGCGTTAGTTCGGCCCATTGCCTCTTTCAAAATTTTCTTACGTACATGCTAAAACATATCATACATTTCATTTCTTACATACAATCCTTTCTTTTTATTGGTTATTTCCTCCAACTTTTGTAGTTTGACCTTTCAAGGTCAGACTAACACCACCTCACCTATTGTGGTTGTATCGAGGTGCACGTTCGTATCTTATACTTGCATAATTGCAAGGACTTCATTTATTTCGTTTGACTTTTCGGAAGTCTAACTGTAAATGGATTCTTACATATGGGTATCAGTTATCATTTATTTCATCTAGTCGAGCCCTAAGCTCCTATTAAAAATATAATCTTTTTATACGTACCTGGCGCGGGTCAAAACCCTTGACTCGTTATTTATACTTTGCAACGGTTAATTCTTTCCAAACTGCGACAAAGCATGGCCAAACATTATGCTCACCTATAACTAATAAACTTAACAAACCGAACATTAAATACCGGGTTCAAATGGCAATCGCCATTTGACCCGTATAACTTATTTGAGTTTTTGGTACTTAGTTTTTATTCTCACTTGCTTAATCCGTCTTCACTTACGAATTTGAACTTTTAATTTATTACTTTTCATTCTTATCTTTCTCTCTTATATTGACCCGATCCCTTAAGAAACGTTAGACCCCCTTTTTACTTGCTTGTCTGGACATACGTGAGATTATTCTCGTGTTTTTCTCGAGCTTCGGTCAATACATGACCATCCCTTAATATACCATTTCTATTTGTTCGTTCACCGTATTTAGTGTTAATTCACCTACGTTCTCTAACGTGTCTCTACTAATGAGCATCCTACATTACACATTGTATTTCCTACGTAATACTTCTAGCATTTGTAAGTAATTGTTATTTACTATCTTCTACAATATAACCTTATAAGGTCAACCACCACCCAGTACTTTTTGTATATAAGTATTGCAGTACATGTTGTACTTACTTTCAATTAGAACATCTTTACAAAATGTCTTTAGATAACATCCCAACTAATATTCTTTCCATACCTTTCATCAACATTGCCAAGCTTTCATTCCCGCCTTAGGACTTCTCAACTAAAATTTATGACCGCTTTACCCTTATAATGAGGTCTTATCGATATAACATTATGCTAACAATTTCAACAAAACATACCATAACATTTCTAATTTATTTACACATTTCACTTTGATTTCGAATATTGCAAACATGTATATACCTTCATGTAGATAAATTCGAAGTGATTGCAAAATCACTTACCTTTAGTGTTCACGTTCATGCTTGCCTCATTGCTTCCTCTTACCCCGTTTGCCATCCATACTTGAATCAACTGACGAGATTTCCATCCTTACATATTATTACATTCGTAACATTGTTAGCTTATGTGAGCATACATACAACTATTCATTTTCTTTCTATTCATACGTTATTGACTTTCGTTAGTCAAATTTCGTATAAACGAGACATTTATTAATAGTTATCTCATTTCAAATCCATACAACTAATCTATCATCAAGCATAACACGTAAATCACTTAATACATAATACATTAACTCTTTACTTTAGCATTTGTGTCTAATGACCATTTCATGATATCCCTATTATGTTGACTTTTAGATAGTCAACTGTCTTGCTTACACACTTCAAGCTTTTGAACATGTAATCATCTAAATATGATAGACCGTAATATTAATATTCTTCGTATTTCATATATACAATTTACGCAATCCTCGAAGCAATACACATATATGCATTCACTTTCACGTACTTTCACGTGCTAATGCTTCATGATTCTACAAATAGTAAATATCATTCAAATTAACTATATAACATAATTCCAACGTATCCTTTACTAGTAAGCTAGTATGATTCGCATTTAGCACATATTCGCCTCTTAATCGTAACAAGGCAAATAATTAAATACACATAAGCATCACACCATTCAAGTACAAGGTACAAGCCTCTAATGCATAATTCTGATCAAAGCATACATTCATCTGAATTTTCATACCAATTCCATCTAACTCACATTCTTTAATTTACTTCCACCACTATTCTCACCATTTTTATATTCATTTATTAACAATTCCGGTCCCTTCACATATCTAAGTACTTTAGTCTATATTTACTTCCTTCATTATTCATTATCATACATTTCCAACTCCACTTTATACATTCGTCATTCATTTCATGCCATCCTATACGTTACATTCAACTTTTATAAATTTTACTTTATCGTCGACGATCTTCATAACTTGACAAGAACATAAAACGGGTATTTCTGAGAAGTATGGGAACTTAAATCATAATTCACAAGCTTCTATACATCATAGTTCATTAGCCCATAATTACTTCATTCGCATTCTTAAATTTTAAACTTTTACTCCCCTTTTTAAACTTTCATCGTTCACTTAGTATCATTCGACACATTACTTTCAACTTTTACATTTAATACGGATTATAAGCTTTCAACATATCATTATTCATAGTCCATATTACTTATTCTCATTCTTATATTTCGAGCTTTACTTCATACGTTCGTCGTTTGTTTTATACCCCTTTGTACATTCCATTCAACGTTTAATGGTTTTATACCATTGCCATTATTTATTTATTTATTTCTTACATACTTAATTTACCTCATAATGACTCTACAAAACCGTGAATCAGGCTCCCGAGAAGTATCGTTAATTAAAATTTGGAAAATCTTAAAATTTTCGTGAGCTGAATTACACAAGTCGACGACGGGCTCCAGAAAGTGGCGTCGGCCACTTTAGTCCGTCGACAGGCAATTAGGGCGTCGGCATTAGGGGGGCGTCGGCGACGGCCTCTCCTCTGCTAGATCGCTGCTGAACTTTATTTTGGCTGTTCCGACTGTTTTCCGGGTCCGTTTTCAGCTACCCGGGTCCAGGGATTTCTCATTTTACCCATCTTAACACTTCTTAACATAATTAATCTTAAATCTTATACCGTAACGCACTACACATACTCATATTTAAGCGAATGTTTAAAATTCTTACCTCATTGGCGATCTCGGAGCGAGCACATTTGCACGAGCCATCGGTTTGAGTTCGAGCACTAAGACTCTTGCCCGAATCCCTCAAACCTTGGCTCTGATTCCAACTTGAAACACCCGCTTTTGCGTCTAGAAGAAATGACATCTAAAGACGCTAAAAAAAACATAAACTTTTAAAATATACGAATCTTTCACAATCCAAAAAGGTAAATTACTTACTAGAGTAATTTAATAGACATCAAAAATACCAACTTGAATACATAATTAAAATTTTTACAAAAATTGGGCATGACCCGTCCGTAAAACGAGTATGCCCCTGTTTTAACCACATTCAAAACAATATCATTCTACATGCTACTACTAAAACTAAAACATCAAGTACTTAAAGGCGTTTTACGAACAATTTGTACAAAAAGTATTTTGACCCAAAACATTAGCATAAGCTAGCGGAAGCGCTTGGTAAGACATATTTTGATCGTGTGCTCGCTCCATTTCGCCGAGTCGCCTAAGTTGAGGATTTACCTACATTCAATGACAAGACTTCAAAAGTTAGTCGTAATTCTCATTTAACTCAATGTAACAACATATTAGCTTCATTCGTTCATATGATTTCATTATTCTTACGCATTCGATTTACCCAATTAAATGGGTAATGGCATATACCCTCATAATGAGGTTCAAGCTTATCGCATACGACCCGATAACATCGGGTTAATTGCTTTCAACATAAATCTTTCTTTTCCATCCGTATAACGGATTAAACTTCAAGCATTTGTCATAGCATTCATGACCACCCGTTTAAAACGGGTAGTAGCTTATTCTTACTCGACTTGTTCAACTAGAACTTGTCGACTTGCATAGCTTATCATACCCTTTGTTAGCATAACCAAATCCGCAAGGGATTTGCTATTTCGCATCCACTACAACATGACTTCTAAAACCTTTTTCGAGATAAACTCTTACATCTAACCAATCTTTATCCATAAAGAAATTGCACGAATTGTATTATCAAATAATAACATTCAATATCATCGTAAATCTACTAGTAGAGTAAATAAAGTTCAAAGGAACTTACCGCGATCTTGAGATACTTATGCCTTCGAGTGACTTGCACCTTCTTCGTTCTTCGTGCTTATATGTCATAATCCCATACTTTAGCTTTCAAAAACATTACTTTCACAATCCTTATAGTTCATTATGGTGTCTACTACTCACATACGCCATTATCATAAAGAAGTTACATCGACTTAACAAGTATTCATGTAAAAACCATAACTAAACTCACTTAGGCATTTCATCGAACACATTGCGTGCGTACCATCTACAAGGCATAGTGTACAAGTATATTATGCATAATCTTACTAGTTCATATCAAAATCATGAAATTCAACTAATTTTCACATAACCTTCATCCTAAATCAGATCCTTATAATAATAATCTACAACATCTAACTTTATATATCATAACCATACTCAATTTAACACATTTAGCATCATCATCTTCATAACATTACTACTACAAGTGGGTTTTTACCAAAATCTTTCAAATAACCTAAAAATCAGCATGATTCTTATCCTAGAAGGTAACCCTAACTCAGATTTCTCACATTTAGGCATAAAATTTCGAGATTGGGTAGAACCCCTCATTCTACAAATCATGATTTCAGAAAATTAGACTTACCACTTCAATAATCGAGTTTAGATGATCGAAATTTTGAAGCATGTAATCGATTATCTTTGAAATCCTTTGTCAATTTGTTGAATTTAGCAAGAACAAGGGTTTCCTCCTTGTTCCCCTGTGTTGTTCAATCCCCACGTACACACCAGGAGTGTGTTTGGGGTTTTTATTTCTTTTAGTCCCTTCTTGTTGCTATTTTCTACATGTGCCCCTTCTAGTTTGTTTGTTATTTTAATTTTGGCCTTTCTCATTATCCTACTAGTATTTGTAACATTTACACTTACTAGGTTAGACCTTAATAGATTTAGCTTGTATGTCTAAAGGTCATTTTTGGGGTGTTACATTTTGGCTTCGGAACAAACTCTAACGCAGTGCTGGGAGAGGACAATCAAAATGTCCAAGTCCAGCATGTAGAAGAAATCAGTGAAATCGAAGTAACCAACATTGTGGGACCCCGCGCGAGTATCACTCGCATCACCCAGATGGTAACCTCAGGAAACAATGGTGCTGGACCTTCAAATCCAGCTCCACCTCAGAACATTTCGGCGCTATTAGGGCTACCTGAAGGCGAAACTCCAGCCTCTTGGTACGCCAAGCAAATCGCTACCATCAATGTTGCGTATCAATCATTGAGCGCACAGCAAGCAGTGTTACAAGCAGAACCCTCATTGGTCACACCTTTGGGTCAAAGTCAGGGGGCACGTCCGATAGCCACGCAACAAAATCTTCAAGGAAGAAATAAACGACCTACCCCCGCACGAAGGCCAAGCGTGCATGACACGCGTGACACGCGGGGAGAGACAGAAAGTTATTATGATTATCCGTCAAACATGCAGAGAGGTCCAGTTCAGAGCCGGCCCAGGGCGCACAACCTGAACAATGAATGGGACGATACAGACCCAAACGACCCAACGTGGCAAGATGATGAAGGGTCTTCGGTTTTCAACCGCTTACAGAGAAACCATGAATATTACAAACCAAGGCAGCACGTTGGGTACACTGAAGAGGCAGAGCGAGATTTCCGCCTTGCCTACCGACCAGCCAAAGCTGCAGAACACTCAAAGTTCATCCCAAAGATTGCTCTGGTGCCACTATCAAAGGAAAAATTGCCTCCCACAGTTGGAAAGTTTAATAGGTTGACTGATCCTAATGATCACGTCAGAGTATTCACAAGTGTTGGTTGCATGGGAGGATGGAATATGTCTATGTGGTGCCATCTGTTTATCCAAACCTTCACCAGGACTGCTCGCGCCTGGTTTGACAGCCTCCCTCCGGGAAAGATCAAGTCTTGGGGTTGATTTCAGGACCCAGTTTGTAAACCACTTCAGTCAGCAAAGACGTTACCAGCGCGACACAGCCGAAGTAACAGACATTTGGCGAAGAGAGAACGAAGGTCTAGAGGATTTCATCACTCGCTTTAACAAGGAGTGTTTAGAAATTGGTGGTGTAAGCGAACAGCTCGTGCACGCTCACTTTAAGAAAGCCATTCGCTGCGATAGCCTCATCAGGACTATCACAGGAAAAGATGGAATGCCCAAGGAGTGGGATAAACTCATGGAATCCACGAAGATAGTCGCGCAAACTAAAGAGTCATTGTCCGGTCACAAGAACTCTTACTCTGAAGACGGATATTCCAAAGGAAGCTCGCGCGATAACAACAGGCACAACAAAGGAAAGTTCCCTGGATGGAAAGCCAGCCATTCCAGCGGTTATGACGAGTGACCACAATACAGAGAAGATGTGCGAGACACCATTGATCGCATTGGTTACCGAAAGGTAGTGAGAAATGAGAATCGAGAAAAGCTCTGGACTCAGCTCATCAAAACACCTAAGGAGGTGCTTATGACGGAGAACCATGATTTCAAGACTCCAAGGCCAATGACAAACAAAAAGGGGCAGGACCCCAATCTATACTGTGACTTCCATAAAGATACAGGTCATCTGACTGATGACTGTATCAGCCTAAGACAAGAGATAGAGAAAGCATTAAAAAGTGGGAAGCTGCGTCATATGATAAAGAACGTGCGCAAAGAAACACGCCAGATTCAGCGCAATGACGATGGAAGAGACAAAAAGGTCAAACGCTTGGAAACTCATATGGTCAATGTATAGCGCGAGAGATTAAGGCAAGCGCCCGTATGAGCCATCTTGACAGAAGCAACAGGTCATTTTCCCAGTAGTACGCGGGGGGGCTCGCGCCACGCGCCCTGTTGTTATTACTGGTATTATTGGGCATTATGAAACGGAATACGTATTCATTGATCCGGGAGTTGCGTTCTGCTGCAACTACTCATGAGTGTCTGCGGTTTGCAGCATAAGACTCGCTTTAAAAGAGGAAATCTCGTTGATGTGGCTCTTGAAGGATCAGGAGTCAGGGTTGTTGATGTGCGGTCGCTCATCATACTTATCCTTTTCCCTAACGAGAAGCTGTTTGCGTACCCTCTGTGGTTGTGAACCGGACACGAGGGATTTGAAGCTTTAAGAACTTCAAGGTGATGCGGTTTTGTTGTTCCTGAGAAGCGGTTTTCGCAGTCCAAAGAACAACGCTGGTTCTGAGTATCTGACACACCTGTACGGGCTCGTGTGTGTCATCTCCGCATATTCCACGTGTGCTCGTGGGTTCATGCGGATATTGATTTATCCCCTTTACATAGTGTAAATATATTTTTTCTATTTTTTGAGGGGATGTAAAAAACGACATGCGGTCTAGGTTACGGTTTGGGAAACCATAAAAAAACGCATGCCGCGTACATGAGAGTTATCTTCATTTGTAGCATTTTTGCAAACGTTGTAGACCGCACGTGCGAGTTGGTGGTAGTTGGTGAGATTTGCCTGACATGTGCTGAAATGAAAGGACGTTTGCACTGCCCGAGACAATCGCTGCACTGTAGCAGGAGTGTAAAAGTCTCTTTTGTTAGGCGCGTGGGCGGCCACTCGCGCGTGGTAACCGTCAGCGGAACCGTCGTTGTACACGTGTCGCTGCATGATTTGTTCTTTTCTCCCACGACCTTTCGGTTTCTGTTCCGCATTTATTGCGATGACTATAAAAGGGGAAACCATTTGTGGTTTCCACTCACTTCTTCAAAATTTCAAAAAATTCCAGTGAGAGAAAGAGAAAACTCCTTCGTCTTCTCCGATCATTTGTTTGATTTTCCGGTGAGGTTCCTGAGTTTTTGAACTCATCTTCTACTTTCTGTCTTCTTCATTACAATGGCTGAACCATCAAATCCACATATTGCTGAGGGTGAAAACCCAGACCCTTCATCGCCGGTGGCAGCGGAAGAGTAAGAAGGTGGTGGTGCCCCCGGCGGAGGCTTACCGGTGCTGAAGTGGTCGAAAGGTCAGTTTGATACCCTGATGACTAGTATTCAGATGCCCCAAGAGTATGGGTTTATCTACCCACAGGAAGGTGACACCGGTGCCGATGCTCCGGCGGGATACGTCACCATGTGGGCTGACTTTTTTGGTGATGGCAACATCCGACTACCGTTAACAGTATTCGTTGCCGAAGTTTTGGAGTGGTACAAGATCCACATTTCCAAGCTGAGCCCGTTCGGGATGATTCGGGTTCGAAACTTTGAGTACACTTTTCATGCTCTTGGTATGGAACCTGCCGTCGAAGATTTCCGGCGGTTTTACCAGTTGACAGTGCACACTGGGTTCTTTTCTTTCGGCCAACGGTATGGGAGCCCTAAGTTGATGACCCCTCCCAAGGGTATCACGAAGTGGAAGACAAAATTCTTCTACATCAAAGCCTCCGCGGTCGTTGTCAAGATAACCCTTCGGAATATGACTGATACCATCCTAGCGGAGACCATTGATGTCCCCAGGGCTGATATGGTGGACTGGTTCCCAAGGCTGCGGACCATTGAGTTTAAGAAGATGGACAACTCGCAGTTGTGGGTGCTGCGGATGATGCTGACCAGGCCCGGTAGGAAAGCAAGGCCCGTTGTGCGGGAGAAAAGTGGTGGTAAGTACCTTTTCTTTTGTGCGGTTTTCTTACTTATGCATTACTGATTTGTTTGTACTTATCAGAGGATGCTGCCCTGTGGAGAATATTTGATCCAGACTTCAAGGGCAAGGTTGAGGTGCTTGCGTGTGCGGATGGTGAAGAAGGTTTTAACTTGACCATACGTGACAACTTCCGCATCCCTGATCGCGAGGCGATTAAGGCACCATTGCCGCAAGGCAAAGGTATAGTAGATAATTTATGTCCTTGTTTTTGTAAAGAACGTGGCCTTGCTGATCTGCTTGATTGAAACATAGGTGATCTTGGGGCCTTGGGAGACCTTGAGGCGAAGGGTGTTCCCAAAAGGCAGGTAGTGAAAGGGGTGCTGTTTCGCCAGAAAAAGCATGAGCCTACTGTTGTTCCTCCTTTGGTGTCACAGGGGGTAGGTATCTCTACAACTCATTTCCGCAGATACACTGATTACGTGGTAGTGTCTGACACCCTTGAGGGTTTGGGTGTTCCAGGTGGTGGTGCGGCTGCAGGTGGTTCCTCTGCGGGTTCCAAACCTGCTGGTGAGAAGAAGAAGAGGAAAGTAGAGGAGAAGGCTGCTGGTGCCGGTGAGCGGAAACGTCCGAGGTTGCAAACGGAACGGACAACTGCTGTCTCGCAGCCGAAGCCTGCGGTTGTGGCTGGTAAGTGAATCATAATTTTACAAGTGTTCGCTATCGTAAGCTTGTAACTTATAGTTGTTTTCGATTTGTTCGCAGAACCGCAAGATGGAGGCTTCTCCTTATTCGATGTTCCCATGATGTGCTAAATGTGGGTTAATTAAAACAACTAAAATTACCCTAATTCTAGACTCTCTAAGCTTTAAATTTATAAAACTAAGACTCGATCTAAACCCTAAACCACACAACCGGCAAGTGAACCGATCAATGTAGTAAAGCTAAAGCAAGTCCGAGTATCGAACCCACGAGACTCTACTGATTATGCTACGACTCTATCTAGACTAAGACTGACACGACATACTAAATTGTTTATTAATTTTGGGGGGGGGGGTTTCTAAAAATCCTAAATAAAATAATAAAAATAATGCTAGAAGACTAGACACGAACTTGAACGAAGGTTTTGACCAATGGTGATGAAGACTACCTAGGCTAGACGCAGGCTAAACTCAGGATGGATTCCTATTTGATAGTTTTGTGGTGTGGAACCGGGATCTTTAAATGCTAAACCTATTAAGACACCACTAAGCCCCTCAAACACTCTCAAGGCGATTCTTGTGGCACTACCTAGGATGTTATGCTCACCGGTTTTCTAGATTTTCCTTTCAGTCCTCTAGTTTCTTGAAAGTGCCTATGTAAGACGCTCTACCTTGCCGCGCGAACGTCTAAAGCAACTACGGGTTTTAATCTTGGTTTAATAGACAATGGAATGTTAAGGACTTATAACCAAACCGAGACCTATTAATACCCTCGAGCCTCACAGCGACGAGTTTAGCAGCACACTTGATTTTATCAAATTACCGAATATTGTTTCTAAGGTTACTTACGCGTTTTCACCCTAAAGGATTAGAGATTTATTATGTGATATAGACACTCACCAAAACCTAAAACCCTAGCCCGACTCTATTCCGTGATAAAGACCGTCACCAAGAATCGAACGAAGCAATAAACAATAATCAAACAATCACAAGCACACATACACACCAAGTTAAATTCCCATAGCGTTTACAATACAAGAAAGATCCACAACGACGACAAAAATCAAATAAAAATCCAAACTTTGTTATGCCATAGTCATTAGCCTAGGTAGTTTACGGTTTTTAGCCGGAAATCATAATCAAAAACGTAAATAAAATCATACTAAGTTCTGAATTCATCAAGTTACACATAAAAACGAACAAAGAACAAAAGATTAGGATAGTAAAACCCGTGGTCTTCACTCCCGAACGCTTCTAAAGTATACCCGATTGATTCCTTGCAATCCCAAAGCTTTCAAACCTTCAACAGCCTCTGATTTCTGCCTCAAGAACTCCAAAATTCGTCTCCAGTTCGTTCTATACGGCTGAGGATGATGATAACCTTATATAACTTTCAAAAACCCTACTAGCCGTTAGCTGTTGATTGGAGCGCACGTTTTAACAGTTAACGCGGCCCGCATGAGATATTCTGGTAAGTCTACGCGGCCCGCTTCACAAGCTCAAAACCGGAAACTCTTAATGATAACTCTCGCGGCCCGCTTGAAAGTATAGGATAAGTTGATGCGGGCCGCTTGGACTTAAACAATTCTAAATTTTCTTTTTAAGTTAATGCGGCCCGCCTGGAAGATCCTTATAAGCTTACGCGGCCCGCCTGGAAGCTCCAGAACTGCATTTTCGCTTCGTTTCAGCTCCCGACTCCTCGATTTCCGTTCCAGCCTTCCGCCTTTCCAGATTCTGACTCGTTTTCGCATCTTTTGGCTGTAAAGACCTGGAAACACAATTAAATCAAAAGTATGTACAATCTATCTAAAAACGACACTAAAAACGAATAACTAACGACTAAAACCGACGCGAATACCGATGTATTTTACAATACATCAAATATCCCCACACTTACTCTTTTTTCGTCCTCGAAAAAGAATTATGCAAACGGAATCATAGTCAAGATAGTCGTTCGGGCCAAAAGCTTATGTTCATTCATTAAAATCGAGACATGTGTTACTTGCGATTGCAAGTATTTCGATCCTCTTAAACCCAAACCCGGTTCCGAGCCCTTATCATGCAATTTAGGTTCAAATATGGGTCAATCCACCTAGGGTCTCACACTAGAAATCGCATACCCATCTAATCCCACCTCAAACTTATAGGACAAAAAGAACGATCATAGACCAATTCCCAACCGTTTTATATCAAAACCAAGAGAGTTTACAATCAGATTTTTTTTTCTTTTTCGTGAGTCTAGACGGTGCTTTCCAAAACAAGAGGCAATCCGGCTGTAGAGTCGCTATCCCCAACCACAGACTACTTAGTTTCGGTACTTTTTATTAATTTTTTTTCTTTTTATTGCTTCGCACGGTCGATTTCACACACCCTAGCGGTAATCCGACCGTAGAGTCGCTATCCCAACCCAGACTACATAGAAGTGGCTACTTTCATTTAGTTTCTAGCTCACTTTTTATTCTATTTTTTTTTCATGATCACAAACTCTAACGGTTTTAACTTATAACGGTGCCCCTTATGTTATTTTTGGCGGTTTCAACTTCCCCACTTTTCCTAGATGAGAACCCACTAGTAAACCGACGTTAGGTATATTAAGATCAAAGGAACTCATAACCGAACCAGGCCTACCCGCATATCCCAAACTAGACACAAGCACGATTAAATTATCTCATATTATTATTATTTGCACCCGAACAAAAACTCGACTTTTCTATCATTTTCCGTTTTTATTTTGCAAACTTCTATTTTCAAAGGACATTTTCAATTTTTTTTAATTTTTTTTGGATTTTTCAATTTTTCAATTTTTTTTTGATTTTTCGCTTTTTTCAAGACACTACTAACTAGACACACTAAATACAAGTTCCCATCCCCACACTTGAATATTGCATTGTCCCTAATGCAAGGATGGAAACATGACTCCTAAAACCTAAAAATAAATAAATAAGTAAATAAATATACAAGTGTACAAGTGGAACGACTTATTTGAATCCTATGTGAGACTGTCAGTATGCCAGTCGATACCACACACGCCCTCCAATCCAAAACGCGCTCAGCAAACTGTACTAACTCGGACACGCGAACGGAAGCGACACCAAAATCAACCTAACACTCAAATCATACCAAACCAAAATAATATATACCATCAAAGTATCAACAAACAACCAAGTATCAACCAACCCACAACCCTGCCAACCAGTGTATAATATCAGTACAGACCGAGATATGAGGATCACAAACAGCATAAAATAAAACAAAAGATATATAAGCTCCATAAGCACCGTTGCATATCCTCACGCTCCTCCTGCACCACCCTGCTGTCCCTCTGCAGGCTCCTCCTGCTGTGGCTGCCACGATGGTGGTGGTTGCATGTGGAAGTGATCATAAATAACCTGTAAACCCTCATGCATCTCCTGCCTCACCTGCTCCACTCTATCATACAAACCCTCTAATGTCAACGGCTCTGGCCGCGGCTGCCTAATAGGGCGCTCACGTGCCGGCAACTGATGCCTCTGCAGTGGCGCCCGAATACGCTGTGGGATCGCACCCTGCATCGCCTCTGCGGTGGCTGAACCTGGTGGAGGTGGCACCTGCTACCCCTCAGTCACGGCCTCCCATGTCGGTGGCATAGCCACTGTCACTATCCTCGCCAACTGTAGACTCTTCAGCTCCATCAATGATGGAGCTGGTCCTGTACGCATCAAATCAGGCGGAAAATCAGCAAACAAACCTAAATTGGCCGCTAACATCGTAATGTATGGCCCACCATATAACCTCGCGTTTTTACCTCCCTTCTTCGGCCTTGCTAAAGACCACGCCAAAATACTCGCCAGATTCGCTGGCCTCCTCTCAACCATACACATCAGACAGAACAGGCTATGCTTGTTCACCTTATCCCCCTCGTACCTACCAATCAATGTCGCCGCTAATATCTTGTGTACAAACCTATAAAGCGGATCTCGAATATCAGATGCTACCATATTGCCCGAATATGGTGTGGTAGCAATAGTCGCCCAAAACCTCTGCAAATCCCCCGCCATGTAACACCCTTAAATTTTTCACTTAATTTTAATAATAAAATATAGCGATTTTATCAAATATTACCTTTGCAACATAATATCCGTTAATGGAATCCAAAAGTACGTCAACCTTAGTCGACTAGTGTATAAGTTAAAACATACTAGAAGTAGTTTAGCAAGTAAATTACAATTCATACATAATACTACTAAAGACTTAAAACATTGCGGAAGCTTTCAAAATGTAGTGTTCGGTTCTTCATAAATCGCTCGACCGCCATCCGTAAGATTCATCATGTCACCTGTGGTCAAAACCGCTAAATACGTTAGTTTTGACATTAATAAATGTTATATAATCATGAGATCTAACTTCTGATTTCGAATAACAAATTCCAAGTTTTGCAGGTTCCACCGTAATTTACGGTGCCACCGTAAATTACAGTAGGTCCTGAAATTTTCTGGTCTGCCGTAAATCAGGGGCAAACCACCGTAAACAAATAATCTCTACCGTAAATTACGGTACCACCGTAATTTACGGTAGTCCCTGGGCATCAATATTTTGTTAAAATTGTTCTAAATGCTTAACCCCAATTTCCGGGTTTTAGCTTTTCTAGCATACATGTAAACTAAATTCTTGCATTTTTATATATACATATTGTCAATCAACCAATATCAAAGATCAACCCGCTATATTCCGAGACATTAACCATGCCTTAATTCGATTATTCGACCCGTTTGGCTCGTCTAAGGGATCCTCCCTTTTTAACGACTACCAACGAATTCTAACCAATTTATCCTATTATTCAATACAGCGTAATCACCGCGTTAATACCAACAACTCTCGTTCTAAAAATTCTACTATGCAATACACAATTATCAAAATCTATTTAATGTAACGGGTCAAGTTACATACCTTCAAAGTAGCCCTTTTTGACGTGGTTCGGCACTCGCTTGTCCACTTGACGCTCCTGCGCCCGTTCCTATTGAGTTCAATTACCATATGTTTAGAACTCTCTTTTCAAATCATCATTCGCATAATACACTAAATATCATGATTATGCGTTTAAACTCAGAATTTCAGTTTTAAGCCTTCATAGAGGCATTTCAACAAACACTTCTTGAGCAGAATTTTTACATAATTATTCATCACATCTTTAGTTTATCATTTAGCCATAATTTCACATAAATTCTTCATTTTACATGATTGTAAGCTCCTAATTTCTGGAATCACTTCAAAATTGCCAAATTACACTAGATAAATAATCTACTTCCTAGTGTTCATTCCAAATACACATAACCCACTAATCACCTACAATGGTGATCATAGTTTTTATCAAAATTCTTCATGATTTCAGCTTGTGTTTGTCTAGGATTTGTTCCTAGGCACTATGGTTGTTCCTAATTCATCATAACATATGCATGCAACCCTAATTTCAGATTATCCCAATTATTGGAGAAATTCAAGTTGAGAGATTTCACGAAATTTCACATACCTTGTAACCCCCTTGTGATGAGGATCACGATTCTCTGTTCGGATTTCGATTTGGGACAAAGATTAGCCTTCAATTGATCAATTTAGTGAGTTTAGGGTTTGAGAGGGAGTGGGTGTCGCCCCCTGTGGTTTTGATCGACCAGGCATCCCCTTTGTGGGGTGTTTGGTTTGTTTTATTTATTTTCTTTTTATTTGTTACAACTTAAACCCCTCTACTTTGAGTAGTATTCAATTTGATTGCTTTTAACTCTATTTTAAGTTATTTCTAGAGAATTAACTAACTAGGTTAAAATCCCCTAGTTAATAAACTCTTGTCTATTTATACTCTACAGTTTTTATATAAGGTTTTATATTTTTCGGGGTGTTACAAGTCCACCCCCCTTAAAAAGGGTTTCGTCCCCGAAACCGAAGTACGTACCAAATAATGTAGGGTAGAGGCGTCTCATCTCTTCTTCGAACTCCCATGTGGTGTCCGACCCTTTCCTGTGCTCCCATCTGACCTTAACTTGATTAATCACCTTGTTCCTCAATCTTTTCTCTTTACGATCTAAAATCGCAATTGGTTTTACTGCATAGTTGAGACTGTTATCCACCTCGATGTCGTCATAGTGGATATGAGCGGTTTCGTCGGCCAAACATTTTCGGAGGTGGGACACGTGGAACGTGCTATGAATCCCACTCAACTCTTCGGGTAATTCGAGACGATAAGCTACTTTGCCAACCCGTTCAACGATTTTGAATGGCCCAATGAATCTTGGGCTTAGTTTCCCCCTCTTTCTGAATCTAATAATGCCCTTCCATGGGGAGACTTTTAACATGACCATGTCACCAACCTGAAATTCAATCGGCCTATTCCTTTTATCTGCATATGCCTTTTGCCTATCTTGAGCCGCTTTTAAGTGTGCCCGAACTAACTCAATTTTCTTATTCGTAGCTTGGATCATATCAGTAGGTGCTATCCCTCTTGGACCCACTTCTCCCCAACATACCGGAGTTCGACATTTTCTGCCATATAGTAGTTCATACGGGGCCATCTTAATGCTCGCGTGATAGCTATTGTTATATGCGAATTCGACCAAGGGTAGATGGACATCCCAACTACCTCCGTAGTCAATGATGTAAGCCCGCAGCATATCTCCCAACGTTTGTATTGTTCTTTCACTCTGTCCATCCGTTTGAGGATGGTACGCAGTGCTGATGAGCAACTTGGTTCCCATTTGTTCTTGAAAATCCCGCCAGAAATTTGAAGTAAACCGGGTATCCCTGTCGGACACGATGGATACCGGCACCCCATGACGTGATATTATTTCGTTAGTGTAAATTTCTGACATCTTTTCTGACGTATAAGTCTCACGAATCGGAATGAAGTGAGCACTTTTCGTCAGTCTATCCACCACTACCAATATGGCATCGAAACCACGATTCGTCTTAGGCAACTTGGTTAATAGGTCCATTGTGATATGTTCCCATTTCCAAACCGGAATTTCTAACGGTTGGAGTTTGCCGTATGGTTTTTGATGTTCCGCCTTGACTTGTAAACATGTCAAGCATTTCTCTACGTGTCTTACTACATCCCTTTTCATTCCGGGCCACCAATAGTTTTGCTTTAAATCGTTGTACATCTTGGTCGCTCCCGGATGAATTGAATAACGGGATTTATGAGCTTCATTAAGTAGAAGCGCCTTCACTCCACAGGTATGTGGGACCCATATCCTTCCGGATCGAGTCTTCAACCCGTCATTCCTATCTGACAAATCCTTCAACTGACCTATAATTCTTTCCTTCTTCCAATTCTCTTCTTTCATTGCTTCTAATTGCGCCTCTCGAATACGTTCAAGTATACCCGAGGTCACCACGAGTTGCATCGATCTAACTCGTATTGGGGCATAGTCTGCTTTTCTGCTTAAAGCATCCGCCACCACATTAGCCTTTCCGGGGTGATAATGTATCTCACAATCATAGTCTTTTACCGTTTCCAGCCATCGCCTTTGTCTCATATTTAATTCCTTCTGATCGAAGAAATACTTTAGGCTTTTGTGGTCGGTAAAAATAGTGAACCTTACCCCGTACAGATAATGCCTCCATATTTTCAAGGCGAACACCACCGCCGCTAGCTCGAGGTCATGAGTAGGATATCTCTTTTCGTGAGTTTTCAGCTGCCTTGAGGCATAGGCTATAACCTTGCCTCGTTGCATCAGAACGCAACCAAGCCCCGAATGCGAGGCATCCGAGTAAACTATCATATCATCCGTTCCATCCGGTAATGACAATACCGGTGCTTGTGTCAATTTTTCCTTAAGCGTTTGAAACGCCTTTTCTTGGTCCTCACCCCAAATAAATTTCTCCTCCTTGCGGGTTAGTTTGGTCAGTGGCATGGCAATTTTGGAGAAATCTTGTATGAACCTCCGATAATAACCCGCAAGCCCCAAAAAGCTTCTGATTTCCGAAGGATTTCTCGGTGGATTCCATTTCGCCACAGCTTCTATTTTCGACGGGTCTACTAATACCCCGTTTGCGTTGATGACGTGCCCAAGAAATTGCACCTCTCGCAACCAGAAGGCGCATTTTGAAAATTTTGCATACAACTTTTCCCTTCTGAGCGTCTCCAAGACTTCGTACAAATGTCTTGCGTGTTCCGCTTCGTCCTTTGAGTATATTAAAATGTCGTCAATAAAAACTATTACTGACTTATCTAACATGGACTTGCAGACCCGGTTCATGAGGTCCATGAAGGCCGCGGGCGCATTTGTTAACCCAAAGGACATCACCAGGAATTCGTAATGTCCGTATCGTGTACGGAATGCCGTCTTCGGTATATCTTCCTCCTTGACTCTCAACTGGTGGTACCCGATCTAAGGTCGATTTTGGAGAACCATTTAGCACCTTGTAATTGATCGAATAAATCGTCAATCCTTGGAAGTGGATATCGATTTTTCACCGTGAGTTTGTTCAACTCGCGGTAATCGATGCACATACGCATACTCCCATCCTTTTTCTTAACGAACAACACCGGCGCGCCCCACGGTGACACACTCGGGCGAATAAAGCCTTTGTCGAGGAGATCTTGAATTTGAGACATTAACTCTTGCAATTCGGAGGGTGCGAGCCGATACGGTGCCTTGGCCACGGGTTTCGCGCCCGGAATCAATTCGATCCCGAACTCTATCTCCCGTTTCGGCGGTACTCCCGGTAGGTCTTCCGGGAACACATCGGCGTATTCGCGCACTACCGGCACGTCTTCAATCCTTAACGATCCTTTGTTTGGTTCATTCGCGTATATCATGAATGCTCTACATCCGTGCTTCATGAGCTTGTAAGCTTTTATCATCGAGCACATAACCGGTTTTCCTTCCTTCTCACCACGTATGATAATCGATTTTTCCACTTGGAGATTTTAGTTTTATCTCCTTGCGGAAACACATGACTTTCGCATTATGTCGGGATAGCCAATCCATTCCGACCACTACTTGGAACTCTCCCATGGACATAGGGATTAAATCTATCGGGTGTTTCCTCATCATCTATGCTTATCTTACAATCTCGACATATATCACATACAAGGAAACTTTTGTTGTCACCTATTTCTACCTCTAAAGGCATAGGTAATTTTGTTAGTACAAAGGAAGGATGTCGAATAAGTCCATGCGAAATGAAGGATTTATTCGCACCCGTATCAACAATACACGTGCTGGAATTGAGTTAATAGTGAATATACCTGAAACCACATCGGGTTCTGTTTTCGCTTCAGCTGCGGTAAGTTGGAAGGACCTAGCCTTTGCTTTGGGAGCTTCTGGTGGAGACTCCTTCGCATCTTTCTTTCCAACTAAGTCCGGGCATTCGGACTTTTTTGTGGCCGGGTTGATAGCAATGGTAGCAAACTGATACTTTTCCCGGGCATAGCGAGGTCGTGTGCCCCGTCTTGTTACATATGGGGCATGGCTTGTCTTTGAATCGACATTCCCCCTTGTGTCCCTTCCCGCAGACCTTACAATGTGGCGATCCACCTTTTACATCCACCTTCTTTCCCGATTCTCCCGTTCGGGATTTCTTTGTAGGGCTCGGATTTACATCGAGTGCCCTTCGCTCACCTCTTTCCACTTGTTTCTTTAGCTCAATTTCACGTTCCCGGGCAGTGTTGATAATCTCCGTAAGGGTCTCGTATTTTGACGGAGTCATAAATTCCCGGTATTCAGCACTCAACATGTTGTAATAGTAATATATCTTTTGTTCTTCAGTGGTGACTAACTCGTCACAAAATCTGAGCTTATCCATGAAAATGCCCGTGATCTTATCGATTGTTTCACCTTTTTGTCTCAGTTGAATGAATTCTTCTTTGATTCTGTTAATAACCGCCTTGGGACTGTGGTGTTTAAGGAATGGTACCTTAAACTCGTCCCAAGTCATAGCCTTCGCTGCTTCGGCTCCCATTTCCTTCTTCTTGTTATCCCACCAATCCTTGGCTTGATTTCTCAATTGACCCGTTCCGTAAGCAACAAAGTCACCTACGTCACAATGGGTTCGTTCAAACACTCCTTCAACATCGCTTATCCATCTTTGGCAATTATCGGGTCAACCTCCCCGTTATAGATTGGCGGTTTACACGCCATGAATTCTTTGTATGAGCACCCTTTACGTTCTCCAGTCTTGTCTTTCATAAGGTTGACCGTATCCTCCAACCTTTTAACTCGTTCTTCTACGAGTGACAACACCGTACCTTGAATTTTGTCTATAAACCCAGATAGACTGCCTTCAATTGCCTTTCCTACTTCCTCGGCAATTATTTCTTTCATTTGTTCGGTGCTTGTCGGCACCGGATCATTATTGCTTCCTTTCGACATCTTGAAACTGAAATGTTTACATCAAGCGTTAAACATTTCATTTATGGCATTGCTTTGTTTGTTTCGGTTTAGCCAAGTTCCTAACTTGCTTTAACCGTTCACGTTTAATGCACTTTCCGGGTTTGAGTGTGTTAACACACCCTTCCCATGCATATCAATTCGTTCCTCATTCCTTATATAAGACCTAATTTACTAACATAACAAGTTAATTCTGACCGGACGATCGATCAAGCTTGAACCGAACACTTTGTTGACAACCTTCAGCTCTGATTACCAACTTGTAACACCCTTAAATTTTTCACTTGATTTTAATAATAAAATATAGCGATTTTATCAAATATTACCTTTGCAACATAATATCCGTTAATGGAATCCAAAAGTACGTCAACCTTAGTCGACTAGTGTATAAGTTAAAACATACTAGAAGTAGTTTAGCAAGTAAATTACAATTCATACATAATACTACTAAAGACTTAAAACATTGCGGAAGCTTTCAAAATGTAGTGTTCGGTTCTTCATAAATCGCTCGACCGCCATCCGTAAGATTCATCATGTCACCTGTGGTCAAAACCGCTAAATACGTTAGTTTTGACATTAATAAATGTTATATAATCATGAGATCTAACTTCTGATTTCGAATAACAAATTCCAAGTTTTGCAGGTTCCACCGTAATTTACGGTGCCACCGTAAATTACGGTAGGTCCTGAAATTTTCTGGTCTGCCGTAAATCAGGGGCAAACCACCGTAAACAAATAATCTCTACCGTAAATTACGGTACCCACCGTAATTTACGGTAGTCCCTGTGCATCAATATTTTGTTAAAATTGTTCTAAATGCTTAACCCCAATTTCCGGGTTTTAGCTTTTCTAGCATACATGTAAACTAAATTCTTGCATTTTTATATATACATATTGTCAATCAACCAATATCAAAGATTAACCCGCTATATTCCGAGACATTAACCATGCCTTAATTCGATTATTCGACCCGTTTGGCTCGTCTAAGGGATCCTCCCTTTTTAACGACTACCAACGAATTCTAACCAATTTATCCTATTATTCAATACAGCGTAATCACCGCGTTAATACCAACAACTCTCGTTCTAAAAATTCTACTATGCAATACACAATTATCAAAATCTATTTAATGTAACGGGTCAAGTTACATACCTTCAAAGTAGCCCTTTTTGACGTGGTTCGGCACTCGCTTGTCCACTTGACGCTCCTGCGCCCGTTCCTATTGAGTTCAATTACCATATGTTTAGAACTCTCTTTTCAAATCATCATTCGCATAATACACTAAATATCATGATTATGCGTTTAAACTCAGAATTTCAGTTTTAAGCCTTCATAGAGGCATTTCAACAAACACTTCTTGAGCAGAATTTTTACATAATTATTCATCACATCTTTAGTTTATCATTTAGCCATAATTTCACATAAATTCTTCATTTTACATGATTGTAAGCTCCTAATTTCTGGAATCACTTCAAAATTGCCAAATTACACTAGATAAATAATCTACTTCCTAGTGTTCATTCCAAATACACATAACCCACTAATCACCTACAATGGTGATCATAGTTTTTATCAAAATTCTTCATGATTTCAGCTTGTGTTTGTCTAGGATTTGTTCCTAGGCACTATGGTTGTTCCTAATTCATCATAACATATGCATGCAACCCTAATTTCAGATTATCCCAATTATTGGAGAAATTCAAGTTGAGAGATTTCACGAAATTTCACATACCTTGTAACCCCCTTGTGATGAGGATCACGATTCTCTGTTCGGATTTCGATTTGGGACAAAGATTAGCCTTCAATTGATCAATTTAGTGAGTTTAGGGTTTGAGAGGGAGTGGGTGTCGCCCCCTGTGGTTTTGATCGACCAGGCATCCCCTTTGTGGGGTGTTTGGTTTGTTTTATTTATTTTCTTTTTATTTGTTACAACTTAAACCCCTCTACTTTGAGTAGTATTCAATTTGATTGCTTTTAACTCTATTTTAAGTTATTTCTAGAGAATTAACTAACTAGGTTAAAATCCCCTAGTTAATAAACTCTTGTCTATTTATACTCTACAGTTTTTATATAAGGTTTTATATTTTTCAGGGTGTTACACGCCATCACACAAAACTCCTTTTCCTCCTTCACTACATATCTCAACAAACCCCTGAACTCATCCGACTCAACCTCCTGACACGAATAAAATCCAGTTGCCTCAGCGAATTGTGGCAGTGTCATATTGAAAATCCTCTTACCCAGCGAAAACGAAACCACATCCGGCTCATCAAAACCCCCTGGATGTCTATAATAAAACGTGGAATGAAACTCCAAAGTGAGCTGGTAATACTGTGGCGCGTCACATTCTACCGCCATCCTAAACTTCGAACCCAATAACTGCTCTAACCTTTCAACCTGTCCCAGCTGTCTCACTAGATCCAATCAATCCTTCGAAATTTTAACAGATTCAGCTTCTTAATTGGATCATACTTCAAATACTCAGCTGACCCAAACGTAAACCGTAATAACGGACTATCCCCCAACCTATTACTTTGACCGTGTGGAGTCCCGTCATCCCTATACGTGATCTCCCGAAGTACCGGAGCAACCGACTGCTCCTGAACTGCCGCCTGGGCCCTAGTACTGCGCCTCTTGCTCTTTACTCCTGAAGATGACCCCTCACCTGACATCCTGTTCAAAACAAATCAATAAACATGCAAAACAGGTGAACAGTTAGTAAACACAAGCTATTTTTGGTATTTTTGAATTTTTTTGATTTTTTTTTTGGAATTTTTAAGAATTTTTCTGAATTTATTTTTTTTTATTTTTTTTATAAAATAATAATATAATAATATACAATCGAACGACGGCCGTATAGCATTTCGTCCGCGGCTGTTGATCGATACGAGGGACTAATCGCGAATCGTCTTGAAAATAAACCGAACTTCGCCCGAATGGAGATTGAGTACGAGCGAAGCGGTTTAGTAATCAAGCGATGCGATTGAACATGCAAAAACAGTAACAAGACTCAAAAATGACTCAAAACACCCTAAACGGCCCTAAATGACGCAAAGACTAGACTTTTGACGCATAAGACGACACTACGACCAACTAGACGCAAATTACACAAAATTTACAATTCTATCCCCTCCCGGCACTTTGCTCGCCCTTGAGCAATCCCAAGTGCCGATAAAATCATCACAAACTTCAATGTGGAAGCAACGGATGCGGCGCACGTGATTTATGTGAAAAATGTAACCTTTATGTCAAAATTGCGCAAGCGCCTCCCCACACTTGAAATTTATAACGCCTCTAAAACAATCGTCCGCCAAAATGTCATTTGATCACCTCAAAACAAAGTGTCCCTTATTAATCGGACAAAACCACCCCCTATTTTTGAAATACCATCCCGTTCGCACGCCTCTCAAACCAAGTAACAAACAAAGCACACCAACCTGAGCCGCCCGCACCCTGGCTAATATTCAACAACGCAGACTATAAGGACTTGATGTAAAACACTTGCGGACTCACTGACCTGACTGACTAGACTCGATGACAATTAATACTAGACTCGATAAACCGACGACTCGACACTACACAAGACCTGACCCAAAATTATAAACTACTGACCCATATTTGACCCTACTGACAGACTCGCCAAAGAAACAAACTAACCAACTCAACACAAACCTGCGGATTTAAAACAACAACCTACTAGACTCGATGACGAAACAACAGTACAGTAAGTAAGTAAGTAAGCAGGAACGTACCTTGTATGCGACCCAACCGAACTGACAGTGGAGTGATATGGTGATGGGTGACCGGACAGTGGATGATGGTCGTGCCGGAGGTGGTTACCGACGGTGAAGATGGTGGTAGTGTAAACTGTGTATAACCTGATTCTGATGGTGGTCAACGACCGGATGTGATGATGGTGGGTGTGTAAACTGTCAAGCGGTGGTGGGGATGGTGGTAGGTGGCCTGTGGTGGTGAACGGCGAGTGATGGGGTGGCGGTGGAGGTGGTGGTAATCGCCGGTGATGAGATGAGTGGAGTTAGGGTTTCAAAATGGTACCATTTGGGGATTTATGCATCAGGCCCGACATACAAGGCTCGCGCGGCCCGCGTGAGTTATAATGCCAAGTTAAAGCGGGTCGCGAGAACTTGATTTTTTTTTCAAAGCCTTTTAAACCCAAGCGGGCCGCGTAAACTAGAGAGAACCTAGCACGCGGGCCGCCTGGACAGTACATGACAGCAAACTGTTTGGCAGTAACAGCAGTTTGCAGCAAAAGTCAATTTTATTTAATTCCCAAAGTACCCCCAGCCCTTAGTTTCTCATTTTTACCGTTAAATGTACCTGGGAGGCTGCTCGGTAGTCGACTTGGGCCACGTGAGAGATGATGTACCTGCAAAATACTTGACAAAACACGAAACGGACACAAATACGACACATACGATAAACGACGCAAACACACCTAAAACACTAACTAAAGACGCGACACGGACAATGACTCAATGTACAAACTCTACACTTGAGTTTTCACTCAAGAACCTACGTGGTGGTGCTAGGCGGGTCCGAAAGAGGGACGGTTTCCTCTTCGGCGGTGTCGATGGGACCCCCTATGTAGTGCTTCAACCTATGCCCATTCACCTTCCACGCATTCGAACTCGTTTCATCAAACAACTCGACGGTACCGTACGGGAAAACCTCCTTCACGACATACGGCCCAGACCATCTCGCTTCAACTTTCCGGCAATCAACTTCAACCTCGAATTAAACAAAAGCACTTGATCGCCCACTTTAAACTCCTTCAACTTCCGCAACCTTCTATCATGCAAAGTTTTCGACTTTTCCTTGATACTCCAAGAACGATCATACGCGGCGTCACGAAGCGCCTCCAACTCATGAATTTGGAAAAATCGTCTCCTAGCGGCCTCGGTCAAATCTAAATTCACCGTCTTGAGCGCCCAAAGAGCCCGATGCTCTAACTCGACCGGTAAATGGCACGCTTTCCCATAAACGATCATAAACGGTGTCGTCCCTAATGGCGTCTTGTAGGCGGTGCAGAAGGCCCATAACGCATCGTGCAACCTGTCGGACCAATCCTTCCGACTCTTACCTACCGTCTTCTCCAAAATCCTCTTCACTCCTCGATTCGCGTTCTCCACTTGACCGCTTGTTTGCGGATGGTACGCGGTAGACAAGCGGTGCGTAACTCCATATCTCTTCAACGCCTTCTCCATAACCGCATTTCAAAAATGCGTACGGCGATCACTAATAATTGCTTTAGGAGTACCAAATCGCGTAAACAACTTCTTCAAGAACCTCACCACCACTCATCATCGTTTGTAGGCAAAGCTTGAGCTTCCACCCACTTCGAACATAGTCTATCGCAACGAGGATGTACCGATTCCCACTCGAAGATGGAAATGGCCCCATGAAATCGATGCCCCAAACGTCAAAGACTTCCAACACTTGAATAGGATTCTGGGGCATCTCATCCTTGGATGAGATGTTGCCGGTCCGCTGGCATCGGTCACATTTTCTCACAAACTCGGCCGCATCATCTACTGCTGTCGGCCAATAGAAACCACAATCAAACACCTTATGCGCGGTCACATGCGCACCATGATGTCCTCTAGTCAATCCCTCATGGACATGGCGAATAATGTCCCAGCCGTCCTTTCTACTCACACATCTCCTCAAAACTCGATCACCGCCTATCCTGAAGAGATAGGGATCGTCCCAAATGTACTTCCGTGCATCATTCATAAGCTTCCTCCTCTGCTGGCGATGCATACCCTCCATCACGAACCCGTTAGCCAAATAATTGGCTAGATCGCTAAACCACGGTAAATCCACGGCCCCTTCCGTAACAGCATCAATAGACTCGTGAGGGAATCTGTCTCCTATTGCCTCCTCACGAATCTCCTCTCTCTTCGGATCCTCTAAGCGGGACAAGTGGTCCGCCGCCACATTCTCTGCCCCTTTCTTATCCTTAATTTCAATATCGAACTCGGAAAGAAGCAGAATCCATCGTATAAGGCGCGGCTTCGCGTCTTTCTTCTGAAACAAGTAACGCAGAGCAGAGTGATCAGTAAACATGACGGTTTTCGAAAGAACGATATATGATCGGAATTTGTCGAATGCGAACACCACTGCTAACAACTCCTTCTCTGTGGTGGTGTAATTCTCCTGGGCATCATTCAAAGTTTTACTCGCTTAGTAAATCGGGTGAAAATGCTTCTCCCGTCTCTGCCCTAACACCGCACCAACTGCGTAGTCACTCGCGTCGCACATCAGCTCGAATGGTAAGCTCCAATCCGGCGAGACGAGGATCGGTGCACTCACTAACTTCTCCTTCAAAAACTCGAACGATCGAAGGCACTCCTCGTCAAAGACGAAAGGAACGTCCTTCTCCAACAATCGCGTCATGGGGCGTGTGATTTTGGAAAAATCCCTAATAAAGCGTCTATAAAATCTCGCATGACCGAGAAAACTACGAACCGACTTGACACTAGTCGGCGGAGGGAGCTGGCTAATCGTGTCTATCTTCGCCCTATCAACCTCAATACCAGCTCTCGAAATCTTGTGCCCTAGCACAATCCCCTCAGTCACCATGAAGTGACACTTCTCCCAATTCAACATCAACTTCGTCTCCACACATCTCTTCAACATCTTCTCCAGATTCATCAAACACTGATCGAAAGAACTACCGTACACTGAGAAATTGTCCATAAAAACCTCCATCGAACTCTCGACCATATCCTGGAAGATCGCGATCATACAACGCTGGAATGTAGCAGGAGCGTTACATAACCCAAATGGCATGCGTCGGTACGCATATGTGTCGTATGGACATGTAAAAGTGGTTTTCTCCTGATCCTCTGGTGCAATAGGAATCTGGAAATAACCCGAAAACCCGTCGAGAAAGCAATAGAACTGCTGACCCGCGAGACGCTCAAGCATCTGATCAATGAATGGGAGCGGAAAATGATCCTTACGAGTGGCGTCATTTAACTTTCAATAGTCAATGCATACACGCCAACCCGTAACAGTACGAGACGGAATAAGCTCATTCTTCGAATTTAGAACAACTGTCATCCCCCCTTTCTTCGGGACGACCTGCGTGGGACTCACCCAAGCTGAATCAGAAATAGGATAGATCAAACTAGACTCTAACAGCTTCATCACCTCCTTCTTTACTACCTCTTGCATATTCGGATTCAAGCGACGATGTGGCTGCACTACAGGCTTGAAAACATCCTCCATCAGAATGCGATGCGTGCAAAAAGTAGGGCTGATGCCCTTGATATCGGATAGCCTCCAGGCAATCGCATCACTGTGCTCTCTAAGCACCTCAATCAACCTTGCTTTCTCCTCCTCTGTCAACTTTGAAGATATGATGACAGGCATATTCGGCTTCTCTCCTAGAAATGCGTACTCGAGATGTGATGGAAGAACCTTAAGTTCTAAAGGCGGTGGGATCTCTGCAGGAGTACTCTCATCACTAATCGCATCGAGCTCTAACGGCTCAGCACTCAACTCATCACTCTCATCCAACTGCTCCCCCTCTACCTCATCCACAGACTGCTCGTCAACAACTCCCTCGCCTACTAAATCAGCTCCACTAATATACTCAAGACACGTGTCGACGCAAGATATGAATGAATTGAGAAAGTAAACGGAATGACACGGCCCACTATCATCATCACGACCGCTAGGATGCTGTGCATCGCTCTATCAATCTCGAATGTGACAATCTCGTCACCCGCACGAAGAGAAATCTTACCGTCAAAGACGTCGATGATCGCCTTTGCGGTTCGAAGGAATGGACGGCCTAGAATAATAGGAACTCTCTCATCGGCCTCCGTGTCGAGCACAACGAAATCCACTGGAAACACAAACTTATCAACCTTCACCAACAAATTCTCTACTATCCCACGAGGATACTTAACTGATCGGTCAGCCAAGGACAGTGACATGCGTGTGGGTGTAAGCTCTCCTAGACCAAGTGGCTCATACAACGAAAACGGCATCAGATTGATGCTGGCCCCTAAATCGGCTAAGGCGTGAGCAGGGGTAACGGCTCCCCCGAAGAAACATGGAATCGTGAAAGTACCAGGGTCGGTCAATTTCTCTGGTAGCGTATTCAAGACTACCGCGGAACAACCTCCTGTCAACGGGATATTCGAACGCTCACCGATTCTCTCCTTACGCTTCAAAAGATCTTTGAGAAATTTCGCATATTTAGGCATAGACTGAAGCGCCTCGATGAACGGAAGATTGATTTTCAACTGTGTAAACATCTCGAGGAATTTCCCGTATTCCTGAGCATATTTCTGCTGCCTGGCACGGGCGGGGAATGGAAGGCGAGAATAATCAATCACCGGTGCCGGCCGAACCTTCGTCGGCTGCTTCTCCACTCTCTTCTCTACTGGCGACTCCTCGGCGTGTGCGGTACTTGCTGGGGCTAGCCTCGTGTGCACATTGCCTGGAGCCTCCATCTCGATCTCCTCATCGACTTCATCCTCTTTCTCCTCCTCAACTCTCTCTCTCACAACCTCTCCCAAACTCTTCCCACTATGGGTCGTAATCGCCTTCACTGACTAATTTGCGGGATTCGTGAAGGTGTTTCCCGAAAACTGACTCGGCGGGTGCTCCTGCAACTGCTTAGCAAGCCCACCCACTGTTCTCTGAAGATCAAGAATGGCGGCCTGCTGATTCTTGATCTGAAGTTCATTATTTTTATTAGTCTGCTCCTGATTTTTAACGAATGCCTGAGTCTGCGTCATCATCTGAGCGAACATCTCCTCCAACCTGCTCATACTACCCTCAGGAGCCTTTACACTACCTTGACTCTCCTGAGTCGATCCTCCACTCGCAAACTGCCCACTCGAACCTGACCCACTAAACTGCCCTGAACCAGAACTCGTGTAAAAACCGGGCCCTCTACTCTGATACTGACCAGATGGAAATCCAGGAGGATTTCCAGACGAAAAATAACCACTCGAATTACCACTACCGCGCCAGCTGGAATTAGAATTATTGAACGGATTTGTGGGACCCCTAGACTGACCGGCTATGTACTCCACCTGCTCAAGGGTAAGGGTAGGACAACACCTCGAATTTTTGTGTCCAATGATGTGTTAACACGTGTCATTTGATTACACGTGGCATTGATATTAAATAAAGGACTAATTTTGACAAACCTTGAATGTATGTAAATTCGAGGGTTATAGATGTCAAACAAGGGTAAATATACTGTATGGTAACCCTAGATGGTGCTTGTACCTTCAAACGAATAAATCATGGATCGTACGGAAGCGAAACGCGGAAGAAAGTGAGAGATTACAAGCTACAGGGGTTAACCGTGTCAACATGTTAATTATACCTCTGAGTGACCCTTTAACGCTCCCGAGGCTTTGTAACAGTATTATACGCTCACTGGAACATATTGTATAAATTCCGCGAAGTTCCGTTTTAGAACAAGAAAGTTATAATCAAATTCGTATGAGAAGGGTTAAAAGCGTCAATAATGAAAGTTAAGACTATCTGAATAATTAATAAACTAACAGGGGACTTAACAACGCGGGTAAATAACACGAGGTCCTTAGTTGTAATTAACCGAGGGCCAAACCGCAAAGTTACCCCTTCAAACCCGAAAGGTCAGGTTAATAATTACGAAAGATTTCGTTATTAATTACCCGGATTTCGTAATGATTATAAAAGATTTTAAAAATCTGAAAAACAGGCCCCTCGCGACCCGCGTGATGTTTTGGCCTAAGTTGAGGCGGGCCGCGAGCCACCTAAGATACGCGCCTGATATTTGAATCTCAGGCGACCCGCATTAAACATGCATGGAACTCCCATGCGGGCCGCGTGGGACGCCCAGATGCAGAATGTTTGGACAGACTTGCCTTTTGAACTTGTGAACGATCATTTGGACAATTAGTGCAGCATGGGTGCCCCCTACTCGACCCATAACCCTCTAGGACACATGCCAACCATCCATGATCAGTTGTAGGGTGTTGTGTGATGATCTTGGACCTTGACTTTGGCTATAAATAGCATACTTGTGTTCATAACTTCCATCACAACACAACAACACTTTTCTGGTCATTCTAAAGGCTCTCAAGTGTTCCTCATTGCTCTCTAAGCAAGTCCTAACTTCTGTAAGTTCATAAGATCCTTTGTAGTTCAATTTATGCTTAGAAAATCACTAGAAACCAAACCGTCGTAAATACGGTTTGACTTTAAAATAAATCCGAGATGGTTCAGTCTTATGACGAATCAAAAGCAGTTATGAGTGGGTATTAATGTGGGTAATAAACCCCTAAAAGGGTTCCCTCTGATCACCACTCTAACTATGTCAAATATCGAGTCAAACATGCACTTAAAAAGTCAACAGAAAGCTATTTTGCCGTTTTGTACATAATCTGTAATGTATATGTTATGAAACCTGTTTTAACACTCATAAAACATGATATTAAGTATATAAACTTGTTTACGCTCGTTTGAATCGACCTTTTGCTATATTGACCCGGTTCGGAGCCGAATGTCGCAAAAGTTTGACTTTTGCTTTGACTTCAGTTCTGACCCGTTTTAGTGAGGTATAGATATGCCTTAGGACTCTCTTAGGACCAGGTTACATGATGGTATAGACCACTGTGATCGGTTCATGAGTTATCCGAGTCTTTTACGCATTTCCGTTAATCGCCTAAAAGTTGACCGTAACGGCCTTTTAAAAATAAAACGAGTATTTCGGACACGTGAACGGACTATAACCTTGCTTACTAAATTATAAGCATGTCTTTAAAGTTTCACGTCAATCCGAAGTCTAGAATGAGAGTTATGCTAAAAAGCGCAATTAAAGTAAACTTTTGTAATTAACGGCGCAATTAGCATAACGCCCATCTAAAACCAAGATTTCGTCACCAAACCTTTTACCCACTGTAGTAAAATAATATTTTTGGAATTTTAAAGATTTTTAATAATTTTTACCTTGCTCATAACCTGCGGTTATGGCTACGGTTCGGTAAATACCAAATATGCCCTTTTCGGCCAAAACTTGAGTTCTACAAGGTCTTTTGACCCGATTCCAGTTGCTACTGATTTTAAATAATAAATAAAGTATTTTACACTTTATAAACTGTTCGGGAAACTCAGATTTCCTGTAGAACTCGAAAAGCCCTTTTAAAGTCTTTAAAACGACCGAAAAGCCCCTACGGGGCATAATATTAACTTAAACTCGTTACGGGCATCACGGAAGGTATCCTACTGATACCACAACCTCTTTAAGGCATATTGACTTAAGAAATAAACGTAAGACTCTCATGGTTAACCGTTTCGCCTATTGCGCGCACGGTTCGGCTTGTGAAACTAGTTTTCATAAAATAGCCGATACGGGTCAAACTATATTATTTTGACCCCAAAATCCAGAGTGTGAACCTTGAACCCATATAAAACAAGTCTCTGAACTTGTTTGGGGCAGAATCACATTCCATTCTCGGTTTTCGCCCTTTCGCGCGATTAAAACCATATTTATATTCCGGAACCAACCGGTCTAGGCTACGGCCAATATAAAGACCCGTTAGGATTCTAAGAGGTTAATTAAAACCTTCGTTCCAGATTAGGAGCCCAGTAAAAGCTATCGGTGATTTAATCAAATTAAGGAATATACTTGCGAAGGTAAATACTTTAACTTATTTCCCCTATACGGGCTTGGGTTACGGTATGTTAATACCGCTTGATTGAGCATTATATTTTTCCATCGCTTAGGTGGTTAATTAAATAATATGATCGGCTCATTTAAACAGTTTTGTTTCTTAAAAGCCTTTGGGGGGTTTAATGACCGTTGTCCCGGATATCCTTGGCATCATTTTACGAAATGGCCACGACCATCGACATCCCGGTGTAGGCGTACACCCGGTATACATTGTCGACATTAAATTAAAAGACGTAGCCGTTGGTTTTTATACTACGGTTTTACGCAATGTGGTGTGTCTATAAATCTTTAACCCGGCACGACCCGGGCTACTGAACGCATAAAAGAACATGTAAAACGTTCACAAGATTTTAATAATTTTCCCAAGTTATAAAAGAGTTTGTGCCTTGTGCATTCAAATCAATTTTAATAAACATTTTCAAATGTGTCAGTTGAATGTATTTACCAGTGTAAACTGACGTATTTTCCCCAAAAAGATTAAGTGCAGGTACTATACGAAATTGGCTGGTATTAGCTTCCTAAGCATCACGAATAGTCTCGCAAACTCGATGCCGTATCTGAATGAACAATATTTTATTATTTTGATCCGCTGTGGATACATTCGACTTCTGTAATACATTTGATATTACAACCAGAGGTTGAAGTATATATTTATCTTTAAAGCTTCCGCTGTGCATTTATATAATTGTGTCGTTTGACTATATTGTTGCCAACATCGTCACGGTAATCCCCCACCGGGCCCACCGGTGAGACACGTGGAAATCGGGGTGTGACAGGTTGGTATCAGAGCCAACATTGAGTGAATTAAACACTATCCTAATGTGTTTAATCTCAGTGACACAATTGCACATACTTGAGTCTAGACAAGAACTTAGGACAAATTCGAATTGTTATTCCAATTTTGTCTTTTTCTTTTATTATTGGTATTTAAAGTTTTATAAAGCAGGAAAATGCCACCTGTTATATTCCGAGGAAGAGGAAGGGGAAGAAGAGGCAGAGGAGATATCGTGACGCATCACGATCACGAAGCTGGACCGTCAGGTACAAGACCTCCTTCAATGACAAGGAGCGAAGAACCACAACGACGAAGAGACCTTTACGAACCTGCGAGGCATTCCACCTCGCACAGCTGAACGCCATCATACCGGCACTCCTTTGGGCCAAACTCAGAAAATGATCCCAACAACCCACAACCTTCCTTCATACCTCTACAACGTTCGGTATCGCACCGAAATTACGACGACCCTACTCCATACTTCATAGGTCAGTTTAATCCAGCTGACTACATACAGGAACCTTCAGGTTTTGTTCCACTAGGGCCACAAGATCACTTCTCCGAGGATCATATGGACGAAGATACCAATCCAACAGAACCTGCTCGTGGTACGCCCACGCATCCGATAGAAGTCTCTGATGGGTCGTCCTTCCATGGCACACCCTATCAGGGACCAGATAGTTTCCAAGCGTTGTTCGACCGACATGAGTGGTACTACACACCACCTCAACAGACATCACAACAACCGCGACATCCACAGGATCCCTCTGAGGATTCACGCTTTGTGGCAGTTACGCCACCACCTCCGCCACCGGCGCAACCAGTAATACCTGATCCGCCAAGGCGTAGGAGGACGAATGCGCGTATGTCCACACGAGGAGGAGGGGGTATCCACTTCAGCACCCCTCGACACTCTAGTAGTAGCCACTATCCGCCACTACAAGAAGAAGGACCTTCAAGTCCTATACAGGAGGCGAACTCCGCACCAGCTGCACCAAATTCGCCACCATTTGGGTACGACCAACCCATACCTGCTTACACGGGTCCAACGGCTTACAACCCGTTCGAACCGTCACAAGCACAATACAACTACAATTATGAACGCGACCCATATGTGGTGTCGGCTAGATATAATGCACGATACCCTGACGGAGCTCATGGGAACATGGGACCACCGGACTACTCAGCTCATGGGTATCCAATACCTCCCAGACCTCCAGTTCCGCAACAAGCGCCACAACCACGTTTCTCTCCTCCTGAACAGGAAGAGATACTCCATCGACTAGATCGTGTGGAGAGAGAGTTCGAGGAAGAGAAAAAGAGCCACCGAGGATTTCTCAAAGGCTTGGCGAACCTACTAAAGGGCAAAAAGAAGAAACGTGACCACTAGCCCTTAATAGTTGTATTAATGAAATTTCTACTTTGAAAGAAGTCCCTGCGTGGACACTTATCGTATTTCAGTCCCTACGTGGACTTATCTTTTAGTCCTTGCATGGACACTTATCTTATGTTAGTCCCTGCGTGGACTTGTCACTTATTTTTAAACCTCTATGGAGGTATGTACTATTTGAAAGACCCGTTTAGGGCAATATGTGATTGTATTTGAGATTATGGAATGTATGTTATGAGTTTTGTTTTAATATGTATGAAATAAACCAAAACCATTCCTTTTAAATTGATCTGCCTAAATAAAGAATCTTACGAGTGAAACCTAGCCTGGTGTCTTTTAAGATCCGGCCAAGATGGTAGGACTTAACTAAAAGATTCAGACTCCCTGTTAACCGCTGCAAGCATGTTAACAATCATGGCAGATGTGATTCGTTAAAATCACGCACGTCATTCTTATACAATAATCCTTTAAGGATTTCAAAACCCAACTAAATGATTTATAAATCATGGGTTAAATCACCAATGAAGGTGATCAATTATATTAAAACATCCATTAGTGATGTAGTGCCTACGGGCCAACCTTATTTAACCATCCATTAGTGATGTAGTGCCTACGGGCCAATCATATTAAACCATCCACTAGTGATGTAGTGCCTACGGGCCAATCTTATTAAAACATCCATTAGTGGTGTAGTGCCTATGGGCCGTAATAATCGTCTTATAAAGACAAGAGACAGTGGTGGTCTATGACTCCCTGCCAGAAAGGGGTAATAGAACTACGGTTCAAACCTCTATGCCTTTGATTCTCTGGAATCTCGGCAAATATTATAAAACATCCTCGTGATTAGGCTTTATGCCGCCAATATTATTGTTATAGCTAAAATAGGATGTATTCAAATCCTAAGATTTAATGAGTAATAAGTTAACCAAATATGGTCTTTGTTACCATGATTGACAAATTGTCATGAAAGACAATTATATAATAATCTCCTGAATAAGATTTTGTTATCTTCTGTAACAGATTCAAATTACAAATGGCGGATCCCAATGGAGAGAATAGCCATACTAATGAAGATGACTACGGCAAGGCGCCAGTGCATTTGACAGGCGCACAGCTAAAGGCTCTAATTGACAATGTTGTTCAGGCAGCTCTTGATCGTCAATATACTGAGTCTCAAGGCAGAACCGTATCAAAACCACCCTCCAAACCAAAGACACACTCCAAACCACCCTCTCAACCCAAGAAAGATGACGACAATCACTCGTCAGCTGAAAATAGTATTCGTCGTGAACGAGAATACACTGATGCATCTGGTGCCAAGGGTTGCACCTACAAGTATTTTGTATCTTGTAAGCCCCGGGAATTTACGGGGGAGAAAGGTGTTGTTGATTGTATCACCTGGCTAGATGAGATGGACACTATTGTGGACATCAGTGGGTGCGCAGAGAAGGATGTGGTGAAGTTTGTGTCCCAGTCATTTAAGGGCGAGGCCCTGGCATGGTGGAGGGCGTTGGTGCAGGCATCAGGTAAGTCTGCTTTATACAAGATGACATGGGAGGAATTTATTGCTCTCATTAAGGAAAACTACTGCCCTCAGCATGAGGTTGAGAAGATCGAGGCTGACTTTGTATCACTGGTGATGACAAACCTGGACTGCCAGGCTTATTTGACGAGCTTCAATACGATGTCTCGCCTGGTCCCATACCTTGTGACACCAGAACCCCGAAGAATTACCCGTTTCATTGGGGGCTTGGAGCCTGCGATAAAAGCGAGTGTAAAGGCCTCTCGGCCGACGACCTTCAGGTCAGTTACTGACCTCTCCTTGTCTCTCACATTAGATGTTGTCCGTCTGAGGACACTAAGGAGCAAGGAGGCTGAGAAAAGGAAGCGTGAGGATGATACCTCACGAAGGTCAGGAAAGAAGCACCGGGGAAACGGTGATGGCAAAAGAGGGTCGGAGACGAAGAAGGATGGGCAAGCTGGTGAAAGACCCAACTGCAAAATCTGCAAGAAACCCCACTCTGGGAAATGTAGGTTTGCGTCGAATTCACAGTCGCAGCCAAAGACTCCTTCCTGTGGACTGTGCAAGTCCAAGGATCATAAGACAGTGGATTGCAAGAAGATCAAGGATGCAACCTGCTATGGTTGTAATGAAAAGGGGCATATCAAGAGTAACTGCCCTAAGAACGCCAAAAAGGCGGAGGAGACCAAGAAGTCAAATGCGAGAGTCTTCCGCATGGATGCAAAGGAGGCTGTGCTGAACGACAATGTGCTTACAGGTACTTTTCTCCTAAATAATATATTTGCAAGAGTACTTTTCGATTCAGGCGCCGATAAATCCTTTGTAGACCAAAAATTTTGCCAACTATTAAATATGCCTATCAAAACCCTAGATGTGAAATACGAGGTAGAGTTAGCAGACGGCACGATAGAAACCGTCTCCACTGTTCTAGAGGGATGTGAAATATCCATTAAGAACCATTCTTTTCCTCTATCTCTACTTCCTTTCAAACTAGTGGGTTTCGACATTGTTCTAGGCATGGACTGGTTATCCCGTAATCAGGCCCAAATCATTTGCGGCAAGAGGCATATAGTGCTAAAGACCCCGAGTGGTGAATCGCTTACCATTCGAGGAGAGACGCAGTATGGACTGCCCGAAGATGTATCTATGCTCAAAGCTTCTAGGTGTTTGAACAGAGGCTGTGTAATTTATATGGCTCAGGTAATAATTGAAGAACCTAAGCCGAAGATCGAGGATCTTCCTGTCATTTCTGAATATCCCGAGGTTTTTCCTGAAGAACTACCTGGTTTGCCACCAGATAGACAGGTGGAATTCAGAATAGATATCATACCTGGAGCAGCTCCCATAGCAAGAGCGCCCTACAGACTAGCTCCGACGGAAATGAAGGAACTAAGGACCCAGTTGGATGAACTGTTGAAAAAAGGTTTTATCAGACCTAGTTCATCTCCCTGGGGAGCACCTGTCCTGTTTGTAAAGAAGAAGGACGGATCGATGCGTTTGTGCATCGATTACCGTGAGCTAAACAAAGTTACCATAAAGAATAGATATCCTTTGCCAAGGATCGACGATCTGTTCGATCAGCTGCAAGGAGCGAGCTACTTCTCCAAGATCGACTTAAGGTCGGGCTATCATCAGCTAAGGGTCAGAGATGAAGATGTACATAAGACAGCATTTAGGACTCGCTATGGTCATTACGAGTTCCTAGTGATGCCTTTTGGGCTCACAAATGCACCGGCTGCGTTCATGGATCTCATAAATCGCGTCTGCAAGCCGTATTTGGACAAATTTGTCATAGTCTTCATCGACGATATCCTTATATATTCCAAGAACCAAGCTGACCATGAGAAGCACCTCCGTTGCATTCTCGAATTACTACAGCGTGAGAAACTCTACGCCAAATTCTCGAAATGTGAATTCTGGCTACGAGAGGTTCAGTTTTTAGGTCACGTTGTGAGTGAGCGTGGTATCCAAGTGGATCCCGCTAAGGTAGAGGCGGTCATGAACTGGCAAGAGCCAAAGACGCCTACCGAAATCCGTAGTTTCCTGGGGTTAGCAGGGTACTACAGGAGATTTATTGAGAATTTTTCAAGGATTGCTGCGCCCCTGACCTCTTTAACCAAGAAGAAAGAAAAATTTATTTGGGGCCCAAAGCAGCAAGAGTCCTTCGAAGTTCTGAAGCAGAAGCTAAGCAACGCACCTGTGTTGACACTACCTGAAGGTACAGATGAATTTGTAGTTTACTGCGATGCATCACACACAGGCATGGGGTGTGTGCTTATGCAGAAGGGCAAGGTGATTGCCTATGCTTCAAGGCAATTAAAAGTGCACGAAAAGAATTACACCACCCATGATTTGGAGTTGGGTGCCGTTGTATTTGCACTGAAATTATGGAGGCATTACCTTTATGGTATTAAATTTGTGATTTATTCTGATCACAAAAGCCTCCAGCACCTGTTCAATCAGAAAGAGTTGAACATGAGGCAGCGCCGTTGGATGGAAACCTTGAATGACTATGATTGTGAGATCAGGTACCATCCCGGCAAAGCGAATGTAGTCGCTGATGCCTTGAGCAGGAAAGAAAGGGTAAAACCTATTCGAATCAATGCCAAGAGCATTGAAGTCAAGAACAATTTAATTGAAAGGATATTAGCTGCACAACGAGAGGCTGTGTTGGAAGCTAATTATCCTAATGAAAAGTTAAGAGTAACTAAGGAGCAGTTGACTCTTAGCAAGGATGGAATCCTTAGATTAAACGGACGAATATGGGTTCCGATTTATGGAGGACTACGAGATGTTATCCTCCAGGAAGCCCATAGTTCAAAATATTCAGTCCATCCTGGTGCAGACAAGATGTATCAAGATTTAAAGGCAAACTATTGGTGGATAGGCTTGAAAAAGTCTGTGGCCGCCCATGTAGCAAAGTGCTTGACTTGTGCTCAAGTCAAAGCCGAGCACCGAAAGCCGTCTGGCTTGCTACAACAGCCTGAACTTCCCGAGTGGAAGTGGGAATGCGTAACTATGGACTTCATAACCAAGTTACCCAAAACCAGGAAGGGAAACGATACAATATGGGTCATAGTCGATAGGCTGACTAAATAAGCTCACTTCTTACCCATCAAGGAGACGTATAGCTCCGATATGTTAGCCCAACTGTATGTTGATAAGATTGTAGCCTTACACGGCATACCTGTGACTATTATCTCCGACAAGGATACTAGATACACGTCTCACTTCTGGAAGAGTTTCCAGCAATCTTTGGGCACTCGTTTGAACTTCAGTACGGCTTACCATCCACAGACGGACGGTCAGAGTGAGCGTACCATTCAGACGTTAGAGGACATGCTACGCGCATGTGCAATCGATTTAGGTGGTAACTGGGATAAGAATCTACCCCTGATCGAATTCTCCTACAATAATAGCTACCACACCAGCATAAAAGCTGCGCCTTTCGAGGCACTATACGGTAGGAAATGTAGATCGCCTGTTTGTTGGGCGGAAGTAGGAGAGGTCCAATTATCAGGACCAGAGATTGTTTTCCAGACAACGGACAAGATTGTCCAGATCCGGGAACGTCTCAAGGCTGCCCGTGACAGGCAGAAAAGCTACGCTGACCCGAAGCGTAAGGACCTTCACTTTGATATAGGTGAAAAGGTGTTGCTTAAAGTATCGCCCTGGAAAGGGGTGATGCGTTTCGGCAAGAAGGGCAAGCTGAGTCCGAGGTACATAGGACCTTTTGAGGTCATTGAACGAGTCGGGTCAGTTGCCTATAAGTTGAACTAGCCTGAAGAGCTCAATGGAATTCACAATGTGTTCCACATCTGCAATCTCAAAAAGTGCTTCGCCGATGAATCATTGGTGATTCCACACACAGATGTGCATATAGATGAGAGCTTAAAGTTTATAGAAAAACCTTTGTCGATTGAAGATCGACAGGTGAAGAAGCTTCGAAGAAAGCACGTACCGATTGTAAAGGTCAAATGGGATGCTCGTAGAGGTCCCGAATATACGTGGGAAGTCGAAGCCACAATGAAAGAAAAGTACCCCTATTTATTTGAGTAAATCTCGGGTCGAGATTTATTTTAAGGGGGTGAGGATGTAACACCTCGAATTTTTGTGTCCAATGATGTGTTAACACGTGTCATTTGATTACACGTGGCATTGATATTAAATAAAGGACTAATTTTGACAAACCTTGAATGTATGTAAATTCGAGGGTTATAGATGTCAAACAAGGGTAAATATACTGTATGGTAACCCTAGATGGTGCTTGTACCTTCAAACGAATAAATCATGGATCGTACGGAAGCGAAACGCGGAAGAAAGTGAGAGATTACAAGCTACAGGGGTTAACCGTGTCAACATGTTAATTATACCTCTGAGTGACCCTTTAACGCTCCCGAGGCTTTGTAACAGTATTATACGCTCACTGGAACATATTGTATAAATTCCGCGAAGTTCCGTTTTAGAACAAGAAAGTTATAATCAAATTCGTATGAGAAGGGTTAAAAGCGTCAATAATGAAAGTTAAGACTTTCTGAATAATTAATAAACTAACCGGGGACTTAACAACGCAGGTAAATAACACGAGGTCCTTAGTTATAATTAACCGAGGGCCAAACCGTAAAGTTACCCCTTCAAACCCGAAAGGTCAGGTTAATAATTACGAAAGATTTCGTTATTAATTACCCGGATTTCGTAATGATTATAAAAGATTTTAAAAATCTGAAAAACATTCCCCTCGCGACCCGCGTGATGTTTTGGCCTAAGTTGAGGCGGGCCGCGAGCCACCTAAGATACGCGCCTGATATTTGAATCTCAGGCGACCCGCATTAAACATGCATGGAACTCCCATGCGGGCCGCGTGGGACGCCCAGATGCAGAATGTTTGGACAGACTTGCCTTTTGAACTTGTGAACGATCATTTGGACAATTAGTGCAGCATGGGTGCCCCCTACTCGACCCATAACCCTCTAGGACACATGCCAACCATCCATGATCAGTTGTAGGGTGTTGTGTGATGATCTTGGACCTTGACTTTGGCTATAAATAGCATACTTGTGTTCATAACTTCCATCACAACACAACAACACTTTTCTGGTCATTCTAAAGGCTCTCAAGTGTTCCTCATTGCTCTCTAAGCAAGTCCTAACTTCTGTAAGTTCATAAGATCCTTTGTAGTTCAATTTATGCTTAGAAAATCACTAGAAACCAAACCGTCGTAAATACGGTTTGACTTTAAAATAAATCCGAGATGGTTCAGTCTTATGACGAATCAAAAGTAGTTATGAGTGGGTATTAATGTGGGTAATAAACCCCTAAAAGGGTTCCCTCTGATCACCACTCTAACTATGTCAAATATCGAGTCAAACGTGCACTTAAAAAGTCAACAGAAAGCTATTTTGCCGTTTTGTACATAATCTGTAATGTATATGTTATGAAACCTGTTTTAACACTCATAAAACATGATATTAAGTATATAAACTTGTTTACGCTCGTTTGAATCGACCATTTGCTATATTGACCCGGTTCGGAGCCGAATGTCGCAAAAGTTTGACTTTTGCTTTGACTTCAGTTCTGACCCGTTTTAGTGAGGTATAGATATACCTTAGGACTCTCTTAGGACCAGGTTACATGATGGTATAGACCACTGTGATCGGTTCATGAGTTATCCGAGTCTTTTACGCATTTCCGTTAATCGCCTAAAAGTTGACCGTAACGGCCTTTTAAAAATAAAACGAGTATTTCGGACACGTGAACGGACTATAACCTTGCTTACTAAATTATAAGCATGTCCTTAAAGTTTCACGTCAATCCGAGGTCTAGAATGAGAGTTATGCTAAAAAGCGCAATTAAAGTAAACTTTTGTAATTAACGGCGCAATTAGCATAACGCCCATCTAAAACCAAGATTTCGTCACCAAAACTTTTACCCACTGTAGTAAAATAATATTTTTGGAATTTTAAAGATTTTTAATAATTTTTACCTTGCTCATAACCCGCGGTTATGGCTACGGTTCGGTAAATACCAAATATGCCCTTTTCGGCCAAAACTTGAGTTCTACAAGGTCTTTTGACCCGATTCCAGTTGCTACTAATTTTAAATAATAAATAAAGTATTTTACACTTTATAAACTGTTCGGGAAACTCAAATTTCCTGTAGAACTCGAAAAGCCCTTTTAAAGTCTTTAAAACGACCGAAAAGCCCCTACGGGGCATAATATTAACTTAAACTCGTTACGGGCATCACGGAAGGTATCCTACTGATACCACAACCTCTTTAAGGCATATTGACTTAAGAAATAAACGTAAGACTCTCATGGTTAACCGTTTCGCCTATTGCGCGCACGGTTCGGCTTGTGAAACTAGTTTTCATAAAATAGCCGATACGGGTCAAACTATATTATTTTGACCCCAAAATCCAGAGTGTGAACCTTGAACCCATATAAAACAAGTCTCTGAACTTGTTTGGGGCAGAATCACATTCCATTCTCGGTTTTCGCCCTTTCGCGCGATTAAAACCATATTTATATTCCGGAACCAACCGGTCTAGGCTACGGCCAATATAAAGACCCGTTAGGATTCTAAGAGGTTAATTAAAACCTTCGTTCCAGATTAGGAGCCCAGTAAAAGCTATCGGTGATTTAATCAAATTAAGGAATATACTTGCGAAGGTAAATACTTTAACTTATTTCCCCTATACGGGCTTGGGTTACGGTATGTTAATACCGCTTGATTGAGCATTATATTTTTCCATCGCTTAGGTGGTTAATTAAATAATATGATTGGCTCATTTAAACAGTTTTGTTTCTTAAAAGCCTTTGGGGGGTTTAATGACCGTTGTCCCGGATATCCTTGGCATCATTTTACGAAATGGCCACGACCATCGACATCCCGGTGTAGGCGTACACCCGGTATACATTGTCGACATTAAATTAAAAGACGTAGCCGTTGGTTTTTATACTACGGTTTTACGCAATGTGGTGTGTCTATAAATCTTTAACCCGGCACGACCCGGGCTACTGAACGCATAAAAGAACATGTAAAACGTTCACAAGATTTTAATAATTTTCCCAAGTTATAAAAGAGTTTGTGCCTTGTGCATTCAAATCAATTTTAATAAACATTTTCAAATGTGTCAGTTGAATGTATTTACCAGTGTAAACTGACGTATTTTCCCCAAAAAGATTAAGTGCAGGTACTATACGAAATTGGCTGGTATTAGCTTCCTAAGCATCACGAATAGTCTCGCAAACTCGATGCCGTATCTGAATGAACAATATTTTATTATTTTGATCCGCTGTGGATACATTCGACTTCTGTAATACATTTGATATTACAACCAGAGGTTGAAGTATATATTTATCTTTAAAGCTTCTGCTGTGCATTTATATAATTGTGTCGTTTGACTATATTGTTGCCAACATCATCACGGTAATCCCCCACCGGGCCCACCGGTGAGACACGTGGAAATCGGGGTGTGACAGGTAGGACAATCGATAGTATCATGACCTCCTCGGCAAACCTCACACCTATCCACTTTCTTCTTTATCTCGCTCAACTCCTGCCTCATCTCCTGCCTCAACTCCTGCCTCAAATTCTCAACTACAGTAGTTACCGATGGATCCAAGCTAACTTGGTTTACCCCTCGATCGGCCGAGGTGGTACGCACAGGAATGGAAGTCCTGCTGGTAGTGCTGTAGTCCATATCGGAGTGGGCAAAGCTCTCAAACAAATAATTGCACTCAGCCACCGTCTTCTTTCCCATAAGCTGACCTCCTGCTGAAGTATCGAAGCGAGCTCTAATCTCAGGAGTAAGACCATTGTAGAATTTCTCGACTAACGCCCAATCGGATAGACCATGCTGAGAACAACGGGATATCAGGGTTTGAAAACGCTCCCAAGCTAAGTGATACGGCTCATCCGGCTCCATACGAAATGAGTGAATCTGGTCACGAAGGCGAGACGCCTTGGATGGCGAAAAATACTTGGCTAAGAATGCATCGCGAAGACCTGCCCAAGTAGTGAAGGTGCCAGCGGGCTGGGAATCGAACCAGACGGCTGCGCGTCCAGCGAGTGAGAACGGGAAAACCTGAAGATACCTAGCATCAAGATTGACACCCTCAATGGAGAAGGTGCTGCAGAGACGAGTGATGCGATTGATATGAGCGGGGGCATCCTCGTCGTCACGACCGTGGAACTGGCAAGAATTTGTGATGGCGGTCATAATGTAGGATGGAATCTACCAGGACCGATCGTTCGGGATGTTTGGAAGGGTGATGGGCAAATTCCCACCGGCGAAGCCGGTGGTCGCCTGATCGTAAACTGTCCTACGGGCCATATGAGCTACGGGTGGTAGACTAGGTGGACGGGTGGGTGGCGGGGAATTGTGGGGTGAAGACTTTGGTGTAAAATCGAACGCGGGGGTGAAATGTGAAGACGAAGCAGAGCTAGAAGCACTTACCTCGGACGCGGAAGACGAGAAGGATGACTTGAGTGTAAACGGAAGTGGTGGCGGTCCCTGCGAGCGCGTATTGGGCATCCACTGCAAAAACCGAGAACAAACAAGTAAGAAGACTCTACTAAATGACTCGACTAACTATAAAAGACACTAAATTACTTAGACACCTACGACTCAAACAAAATAAACAACTAGCACGTAATATGTGAAGTAAGTCCAAACAAAGTAATCAACGCAATCGCCAAGAGTCCCCGGCAACGGCGCCAAAAACTTGATGTGCTAAATGTGGGTTAATTAAAACAACTAAAATTACCCTAATTCTAGACTCTCTAAGCTTTAAATTTATAAAACTAAGACTCGATCTAAACCCTAAACCGCACAACCGGCAAGTGAACCGATCAATGTAGTAAAGCTAAAGCAAGTCCGAGTATCGAACCCACGAGACTCTACTGATTACGCTACGACTCTATCTAGACTAAGACTGACACGACATACTAAATTGTTTATTAATTTGGGGGGGGGGTTTCTAAAAATCCTAAATAAAATAATAAAAATAATTCTAGAAGACTAGACACGAACTTGAACGAAGGTTTTGACCAGTGGTGATGAAGACTACCTAGGCTAGACGCAGGCGAAACTCAGGATGGATTCCTATTTGATAGTTTTGTGATGTGGAACCGGGATCTTTAAATGCTAAACCTATTAAGACACCACTAAGCCCCTCAGACACTCTCAAGGCGATTCTTGTGGCACTACCTAGGATGTTATGCTCACCGGTTTTCTAGATTTTCCTTTCAGTCCTCTAGTTTCTTGAAAGTGCCTATGTAAGACGCTCTACCTTGCCGCGCGAACGTCTAAAGCAACTACGGGTTTTAATCTTGGTTTAATAAACAATGGAATGTTAAGGACTTATAACCAAACCGAGACCTATTAATACCCTCGAGCCTCACAGCGACGAGTTTAGCAGCACACTTGATTTTATCAAATTACCGAATATTGTTTCTAAGGTTACTTACGCGTTTTCACCCTAAAGGATTAGAGATTTATTATGTGATATAGACACTCACCAAAACCTAAAACCCTAGCCCGACTCTATTCCGTGATAAAGACCGTCACCAAGAATCGAACGAAGCAATAAACAATAATCAAACAATCACAAGCACACATACGCACCAAGTTAAATTCCTATAGCGTTTACAATACAAGAAAGATCCACAACCACGACAAAAATCAAATAAAAATCCAAACTTTGTTATGCCATAGTCATTAGCCTAGGTAGTTTACGGTTTTTAGCCGGAAATCATAATAAAAAACGTAAATAAAATCATACTAAGTTCTGAATTCATCAAGTTACACATAAAAATGAACAAAGAACAAAAGATTAGGATAGTAAAACCCGTGGTCTTCACTCCCGAACGCTTCTAAAGTATACCCGATTGATTCCTTGCAATCCCAAAGCTTTCAAACCTTCAACAGCCTCTGATTTCTGCCTCAAGAACTCCAAAATTCGTCTCCAGTTCGTTCTCTACGGCTGAGGATGATGATAACCTTATATAACTTTCAAAAACCCTACTAGCCGTTAGCTGTTGATTGGAGCGCACGTTTTAACAGTTAACGCGGCCCGCATGAGATATTCTGGTAAGTCTACGCGGCCCGCTTCACAAGCTCAAAACCGGAAACTCTTAATGATAACTCTCGCGGCCCGCTTGAAAGTATAGGATAAGTTGATGCGGGCCGCTTGGACTTAAACAATTCTAAATTTTCTTTTTAAGTTAATGCGGCCTGCCTGGAAGATCCTTATAAGCTTACGCGGCCCGCCTGGAAGCTCCAGAACTGCATTTTCGCTTCGTTTCAGCTCCCGACTCCTCGATTTCCGTTCCAGCCTTCCGCCTTTCCAGATTCTGACTCGTTTTCGCTCCTTTTGGCTGTAAAGACCTGGAAACACAATTAAATCAAAAGTATGTACAATCTATCTAAAAACGACACTAAGAAGGAATAACTAACGACTAAAACCGACGCGAATACCGATGTATTTTACAATACATCCCCACTTCCCCCGTGCATGACGCGACTGCTGATGCGGGGGTTAATAAAGAGTTTACAAGAGGCCCTTCTATTGAAGTGATTACTAAGCCCTCTGTGCAGACAGAGGATCCTGGGAAGAAGACCGCGGATCAAATATTTGATACGGTGGATTCTTCTGACAACTTGATCTCCCCACAGGATACTGATGATCTGAAGTTTGCTGATGCTGAAAAGCAAAAGTCTCCTGCTGCCGAGAAGGCTTCTGGTTCTGCCTCTGGGGGTGCGGGTTTTGAAGAACCATCCATTCAGGCTGGTGAGTCTGAGTTGGAGTTCTACTACCGTACTTATACGGAAGACCGGAGTGTGAACTACCATCGTCCCCCTTGGAGCGTTATGCAAGGGTATGATATTTCGAATAATCCCTCCGATTGCAGGGAGATTTTGGGTGGTTTGGGTACCCCGTTTGAGGTTCTTCAGGCCCGCGGTTTGCTCCGTGAGCACCGGATCAACCAACTCTCCTCCATGCTTGTTGGGAGTTCCATAATTGCGAATGCTATTATGGAAGACTACAAGGTGCTGGGACGCAAGGAGGAGGAAAATGCTCGCTTGCGGGCTGAGGCTGAGGCGTTGGTGAAAGCTGCTCGGAAGGGTGCGGAGCAGCTTGAAAGGGAGAAGGCTGCTTTTGAGAAGCACAAGTAGACTGAGGAGTGGGCTGTAACTGCTGGCCTTAAACAGGTTCGTACTCTTGCAAAATTGCTTTCTGATGAGCGCAAGAGTTGGAAAGAATCTTGGGCAAAACAGAATGAAAAGTTGTTTCGTGTTCGTTAGGAGGTGACTAATCTCAAGGCGGCGAATGCTGCTTTGGTAAAAGAGAAGTCCGCAGCTGAGGCAGTTGCCAAAGAGCCCAAGGAGGCGGAGGCCCGCGCTGCCAAGGCTTTTGAAGAGGTAAATGCTGATCGCGGCCGTTTGAACAAGGTTGTTGAGGATCTCAAGGTATGTGTTGCGTTCACAGTTGAATTTTTGTCTCTGTCTCAGTCTCATAAGTATGACTGATTGTCTTTCTTATACTTGTTTCTTCTTTGCTTTTGAAAGGCTGAAATGCAAAACCGGGTGACCATTATTGAGGAGGTCACTGCCCGCGCGACTGAGGCTGAAGCGCGGGCACGGGAGGCTGCTGAGGCTAGGGATAGCCTGTCTTCCTCTTTGGATCAGCTGAAGGCGGACCGTGACTGGATGCGTTACCACGGTATCGAGCATATAAGTATTCGGTGCCTTCGCTATCTTTAGGTTTGCTTTTGCTAACTTTATTGTTTGTGTTTTGCAGATTGTTGGAACCATTCTTGATGCGCCTGAGAACGCAGCTGCTGTAAATGAGCTTAAGGAGCGCGCGCGGGAGGCAGGATTCAAGGCCGGTTACCATCGATGCATTAGCCATATGAACCCCTTGTACCAAAGCAAATTTACTGATGAAAGGTCTGGGTTCCAAGGCGTAGATACCGAAGAGCGGTATGCTGCAGCTGTTGCGGCGTACAACGACCTGTCCATTGCCGCTGTTAATGATATTGATAACTGCTTGTAGGCGGAGGATTATGTGGACCGCTTGCGGTTGTTCTATGGTGATCCGGAAGAGGAAGAGGAGGAAAAGACCGCTGGCAGTGGCAAGGGTGATGCGGGTACCAGTGGTACAAAGAAGGACTGGGTTGGCCTGCGTGCCCTTTTTGATTTCCTCTTTGATGTAACTGTTAGAAAACTTTATGTAAATTTCTTGTGCACCGCGTAGGTGTAGAAATTTTATGGAATACAAAGTTAATCTTTTTATTCAATTTGTACAAGTCCTTTTTACTACTTGCATTCTCGAACCTGTATGAGTTAATGTTATTGTGAATAACATTAAGTCTGAATTTGCCTTTTGCATATTTAGGTGATGTTCAAGTATGTGTGGCTAAAAGTGTGTAAGTAAAAAATATTTACTTTGACTTTGAGTGAGCGCATACTTGGAGAACTCTGTTGGCTGTAAAGCGCAGTTGAGTATACTCTATACCTTTGTCGTATGAGTATTAGTCAATTCCTATTTTTATCCCGTTAGGGTTTAGGAATTGTGTAGGTTTTGTAAAAACCGTAAGTGTGTATCCAGCCGGATAGACATTTAATGTTTTGCCTTTGCTGGCCTATTACAATATTTGTGTGTGGTCACCACTTTGTGTGGGTATCGCAAATGAAGATTTTGCTAATCTGTTTTTGCAGATACCGCAAAGTGGAACACGTATTTGTAATAGAAGGAAATAAACAATATTGTATTGAATCGTTCATTTATTTATTTGCAAATGGCCTGCGGCCCGATAGGTTACATGGAAAATGTAAAAACAGGGCTTACATGTAACAGCGTCGAAGCTGTTGTGCATTTTATGTGCGTGCGATAGGTTCGCCTTCTATTGTTTGTAATCTACACGCGCCTTTGCCCAGGACCTCTTGGATGAGGTAGGGTCCTTCCCATTTGGGGGCAAGTTTCCCTGAGCGTTCTGTGTTAGACGCCTCATTGTCGCGAAGGAAATAGTCTCCCAGGATGAAGGTACAAATGCGAACACGCGCATTGTAGTACTTTTCTAGCTTGGTTTTGTACTTGGCCTCGTTGATTGCTGCGTTTTCACGCCTTTCCTCTAGGAGGTCCAAGTCAAGCCTGCGCTCGTCATTGTTGTCGATTTTTTTGACAGCCAACATTCGAGGTGAAGGGAGACCTACTTCTGTGGGGATCACCGCTTTAGAGCCATAGACCAGGCTGAAGGGTGTCTCACCGTTACTTGTCTTTGAGCTAGTCCTGTGAGTCCATAAGATACTAGGGAGTTCATCGACCCAGCCGCGTCTGGCTGTTCCCAATCGCGCCTTGATACCTTCGACTAAACTTTTATTGATACTCTGTACTTGGCCGTTCCCTTGCGGATGCGCCACTGAGGAGAATATTTGTTCAATGTTTAGTTACTTTAGCCATTTTTGAAATTTTTCGGCAGCGAAGTTGGTGCCGTTGTCTGTAACGATGCACATCGGTAGACCAAAACGGCAGATGATATGTTCCCAGACAAACTTCCTTGTGGTGAAATAGTCAACAGCCACTATGATAAACTTCACCGCACCTGGTGCGTCTGGAAATGGTCCCACCACATCGATTGCCCATTTTTGAAATGGCCATGCGGTGGTGACGGGGATCAGTTTTTCTTGGGGCGTAAGGTTTTGGGAGCGTGCCGCTGACAATTGAAACACTTGCGCAAGACTTTAACCGCGTCAAGATGCATGCCAGGCCAGTAGTACCCGGCATTCATGATTTTGGCCACCACCATGCGTGGGCCCGCGTGTATGCCACAGATTCCGTCGTGTATCTCTCTGATTAGGTACATGGCATCTTGGGGGTCGACGCATCGTATGAGTGGCCTCAGGTATGATTTGCGGTCTAAAATACCGTCTCCCATTTGATAATGACACGCTTTGTAATGCAACTTGCGAGCCTCTGCCTTGCTTTCGGGAGTAATACCTGATTGGAAGTATGCAATGATTGGTGTCATCCAGGATGTTGTACCGTACTGGATGACGTTGACTTGGTGCAGGGGTACTGAGGGATTTTGCAGAATCTCGATGCGTATCTCCTTTGCCAGGTGTTGGAAGCTGGTGGATGCGAGTTTTGAGAGTGCATCCGCAGGTTTGTTTTCACTCCGGTTGATATGGCAGATATTGAAGGAAATGAACTTTGCTTTAAGTTGCAAGGCTTGCTCGAGATAGAGGATCATGATATCCCCTTTTACGGCATAGTCGCCGCGCACTTGGCCTGCAACGAGTAGTGAATCGACGTGTGCCTCCAAGTGTTAGACCCCGAGTTTGACTGCCAAACGCAGCCCTGCCAGTAGAGCCTTATACTCTGCCTCATTATTGGTGCTTTTGAAATCAAGGCGGATTGCATATGTGAGCTCTTGGCCATCGGGGCTGACGAGTCGCAGACCCGCACCTGCACCATACTCGTTGGATGCACTGTTGGTATATAGTGCCCAAGTGTCCGTTGTGGATGGTGGTGGTGTAGGGTTTTGTTCTTCTTCGCATTCTTGGATGCGATTCGCCGATACCTCGGCAACGAAATCAGCTAGAACTTGAGCTTTGATCGCGGGGCGCGGTTTGTAGATTAATGTGTGTGCGCCTAGTTCAATGGCCCATTTTGCTAATCTCCCAAAGTTGTCGGGTTTGGAGAGGATCGGCCCAATCCTGTAATTGGTTAATACGGTGATGACGTGATTTGCAAAGTAACGTCGTAGCCGTCTTGATGCGTGCTCGAATGCAAGTACCAATTTTTCCATGATAAAGTATCTTGTCTCTGGGTCGTTGAGCATTTTGCTGACGTAGTAAATGGGTGTTTGAATTCCCTCCCGCTCTACAATGAGTATCGCGCCTACCGCGTTGTCTGCGGCAGATAGGTACAAGATAAGTGGTTCTTTCTTGCGTGGTGCGGTTAGAGTTGGGAGTTGGATCAGACACTCTTTCATCTCCCGGAAAGCGTTTTCGGCCTATGTGGTCCACTGGAATTGTTACTTTTTTAAGCAATTCCGCAGAGTCTTGATGAAAGGGTAAGATTTAGCTACGTGATTGGCTAAGAATCTGTTCAGTGCGTCTAGCCTGCCAGCTAGTCGTTGCATTTCTTTCATCGTGGAAGGCGATGGCATGCGCTCGATCGCCTGAACTTTTTCCGGGTTCACCTTGAATCCATCTTTAGTTACGATGAATCCAAGGAATTTGCCTTCTTTCATTCCAAACGAGCATTTCTCTGAATTGAGCTTCATGTTGACGCTACGCATAGTCTGGATGTTCTTTCAATATTGGTGAGCATGGTATCCTCTTCCATGCTCATAACGACCAGGTCGTCCATGTAGATCTCGACACTTTTGCTGATTTGATCACCAAAAGTGTCGTTAATCAACTTTTGATAGATTGCGCCCGCGTCGCGCAACTCAAACGGCATTTTTGTATAACAGTAATTCTCGATAGGTGTGCGGAATGCCGTTTTTTTCTTCGTCCTCGATTGCCATTTGTACTTGGTGATAGCCTTTGTAGCAATCGAGGAAGCACTTCCATCCATCGGGAAATGCGTAACAATGTTTGGGGCAGACTTTGTTGAGATCTTTATAATCGATGCACATGCGCCAGCCCCCAGCTGGTTTTTCTACCATGACTGGGTTGGACAACCAAGTCTGGTACTTGACCTCCCGCAGGATGCGTGCAGAGAGCAGTTCCTTGACCTGCTCATTCATCGCCTAGTTCTTTGCGGACCCAAGGTGGCGTTGGCCTTGGATTAACGGCTTGATACCTGGTAAGGTATTCAAGAAATGTTGCGCGACTTCGCGTGGTACCCCTGTCATGTCAGCGGGTGTCCATGCGAAAATGTCTTGATTCCTGAAGAGGAGTTGCTTCAGGCGCGCTCTGACGTGGTTGGACAAGGCATGTCCCAACGTCACCGTTTGCTCTAAGTGTCTTGCGTTAAGAACCCATTTTTCCGGTTAAGTGTTGCGGGTGAGCCTCGCCGTCTTAGTTGGACGCAGCTCGTCCGTGGTCATAACCTCTCTACTGGCATAGATTATTGCGACCCCGACTCGGTTGGAAAACCAATGCCAGAGTGGGAGACGGATGTAATCATGTTGAACTCGCCTTGAGATTCTCGCCCGAGAAGTACATCGTATCTGTAGGTGTGGGATAAAACCATTAAGTTTACTTCCTCTATTCGTGTGTGCCTTCCGTTGGTGAGGCGCACAAGGAAAGTAATTTGGCACAAGGGGAATACGGTTTCTCCCGCAAATCCGGCCAAAGGGTAATCTACCAGCTGCAACCGATCTTTGTCTTCTGAATCAAACTGGTTGAAGCACTGCTCATATATAATGTTAGAAGTACTGCCCGGGTCGACGAATAATGCTCCGTACAATAATAAGCCAGGTAGCCTGTAATGACGACGGCGCGCCTATCGCGCGGTCCGCCTCGGAATTTTGGAAAGACGACTTGTTCATCTCTTCAGTCATTGTCCAGTCTTCGTGCTGCCTTGCGCGGCTTTCGACATCCTCCGTTGATCATGTGGGTTGAGGCCACGTACATGGTCCGTTTACCCGTGGAGATGCCCTCGTTGTGGGGGGTGATGCGCTTGGTTTGTTTTTGCGCAGCTGGCAATAGATGTTGCAACTTCCCCTCTTTCAGGGCTCGCTCAATCTCCAGTTGGAGAGTAATGCAGTTATTGGTTGTGTGGCCCGAGTCCTTTTGATACTCATAGTAAAGTGTGAGATCCTGGTTCTTTTTGGACTTCATAGGTTGGGTCGGTCGCAAGAATTGTGCGTCCGTTAGAAGGACGTCACTTGGCGACTGATTGATCTCGGTCCAGTTACAGTCCCGAGATTCCTTCTTGGCTGCCCGGTTATCGCGTTGGGCGTTGATTGTTGCCCTTGCGTCTGGCTGGTGACTACGTGGGACGTATGGTTTGGAATCGTTGCCACGATTCCATGTATCCCGGTTGCGCTTGTTATTGCGCTTGGAGTCTTGGCGGGATGATTGGCCTTCCGCTTGGGGCTGTGCCTTGATAGTGTGCGGTTTGAGTAACCGCTGGGTTTGGGCGTACGTCTTGACCGCGACCATGACGTCGTCCCACCTTTCTGGCAAGCCCTACTTGCCTGAGATGGTCATAACCATCTCATCGTCCTTGACGGCCCGAATGAAATGGTTGGGTGCCATTTGATCTGCCACTCCGCCGATCTCGAGGCACTCTTTATTGTAGCGGACGACAAACGACTCTAAAGTTTCCTTGTCCCCACGCCAGATGTTTATGACGTCTATGGAATCGCGTTTGGGACGTCGCTGCTGGCTGAAGTGTGCAAGGAATCGTGCTTGCAAGTCTTCAAATGAAGCCAATGATCCCACTGGTAAATAATCGAACCAAGCCCTCGCCAGTTGCACCCCGCGCCGGTGAAAATGTTCATGTGGTCGTCTGGGTCGACCGACCCATTATACTTCCCAATTGTTAGTGGGAATTTAGTCGTTATAAAATCGGCATGGGCAATCTCCGGCACAAACTTTGAGTTTTGGGCCGCGGATTTTGGTCTGTAGGCCTGGGTTTGGTTGCGCTTAGCCGCGCGAAGATATGTAGTGTGGGGTTCTGTTGGAGGGATGTAATTGTGCCCTCCTGGTCAGCTGTTAGTTGCGTGAGATTCCCCGCAATATGTATGGTCCTCCGGGTCGGTACGACCATACCCTTCGTTTTGTGACTGCGGTCCCAGGCGGCTGTGGATGCCGGAGCCGTGATGGGCTGTAGACTGCCGAATAGTTTCGCCATGAGGGCCGAGGTGGCTCTGTATAGGGCCCCTGCGGCGGGACCCATATGAGGAATCGTCCTCATCAAGCGTGCGGACGTCGCAGTAAGAGGAACCTCGGTCCTCGTAGCTACTGCGAGAGGCTGGGTGTGTGGGGACCTTACCGTCGTATTGCAAGATACGACCCACAGGTGTATGTGGTGCGTGGGTGGGACCGCCAGGAATTTGCGCTTCAGCGCAAGCTTTATTGTATGTTGCGGCCAGCATAGTTTGTTGTTGGAAATACCAAGTATGAAGGTCCATGCCTGGAGGTATCACAGTAGCATACTGTGAAAAATCTGGTGCAGATGCGGGGGGAGTGCTCCCTGCTGCAGATGTGCCTCTGTGGCCAACATTTTGGGCTGGGGGAGCAGTCCCCGCAGGCCCTGGGTTTGCAGGGTTTAGACTTTCCCCGGTCGCATTATTTGGACGATCAGGCATGATCTCAAGAAATAAAGAGATGCGAAAAAAGTGCTAAGAGTAGCGGTGGGCGCCAATGATGAAACAGTGGTTAACCAAGAGAGGTTAATTCACTGGCCTCGTTAAGTAGGGTTATATCTTCTTTCAGAGGATCGGTGGCTGGACCGTCAGCTGGGTTGTCTCCCGCACAAGGAAACCACACCGTGACTCGTAACAAGGAGGAAGAGGTGGGGGGTGCTCCTTGTTACCACTCTTCGGTGTGAGAATCAGTAATTTACTTGGGAAGCAAAGTGTGTGATAGTAGTAGTAGTGAGAGAGCCGTGATGAGATACCTCAAACCTGGTTTGGGATGGGTATTTATAGTCGAGGAGTGAAGGAGGGTGGTTGAGTTGACAGACTGATGACGCGCCGCTCTTATGCAGGTGTGTCAGGCTCGTCGGCTGTGGAGGTGAGGCCACGTCCTACTGCGTTGTCAGTCGGTTGCTTACGTGTGGGCTGACAGGCGACTGTCATTGACGCCACTTGCACTGCAGTGTCAGTCCCACTTGCCTCGTGGGCAGGATACAGTGCCGCGCCGCACCACTACCTGTGGTAACCGCCGTTGTTTCCGCGTTCCCACTCTGGCGAAGACTGCGGGATGCGGTGCTAGGCCGCATCGCCGCTTATGGTGACTGTTGCTGTTGTCCAGATTCCTTGTTATGACGAAAGTGTTCATAGGATGCGGTGCTAGGCCGCATCGCTATGCGTACACCCGTTTTCATACACAAGGTAAGGGGATATTCCTAGGATGCGGTGCCAGGCCGCATCGCTTATGCCTATCTTCATTTTCCAATCACTTGACAGATTGGATTCGACAGCTGTGTTCGCGCGTGCCCGCACGGACATAGATAAGTTCTTGCTGGTGGAGGTTTTTTTATAAGGGTAATGGTCACTCGCGGTCGTGTTGACGCGAAATCTAGGACCATACCCCTTCAGTTTCATACACTTTTACGGTTAATGATTTTTTTAATTAAAATGTGTATACAAGTTTTGAAATGCTTTAGTAGTTATAATTCTTGAGTGCATTGTCTTTGTTTGATGTACGCGGAATGTAGGACCATACCCCGTCGATGACTTTCGTTTTGCCCCCAAATCGACAACCCTTCCTGTCTGTGTGTATATACATACATATATTGTAACACCCATAATTTTCATAAGGTCAAAACCGATAATTAAACGCTAAAAATTTAAACCTTCATTAACAAAACATATTAGCAACCAAAATAACCTTGAAGTAGTTCGAAGTAAACACAACCTTCCAAATTTCATCACAAGTGTTTTACTTGAACTACTTTGTTGAGATTGTAATCCTAAATTTACTTACGAAAATCCTAAACACTAGTTTAACATTTACAAACCAAAAGTGTTTTGACCCATTTACAAAAGACAACTTAAACCGGAAGCGCATAAATGGCGATGTAGTATGTTCGATCCGAGCTCGCCATTATCAAAGATGAGATTCACCTATCATTAAAAAAACACAAGTAAAATTCCATTAGGACAAACTCTCTTAACATTATAGTCTTTAAAAACCACTTCATCCTTTTTATTCGACCCATTAACATATAAGAGCAATAATTCATTCTTTCTATCATTTATTTCTTTCAACTAACATCTCCGTTAGGAACGGAGGTTGCACATACCATTACATCATCTATATCTTGTATCCATCCAACCTGTTCATAACAAATCAAAAGGCTAGAATCTTCACCATACTTTATCATCCATGATGGGTCAATATTTGACCTTTACATCAATATTAAACTTCAATTCATCATGACCTGTTTACAATGAATCGACTCATATACAACTATAATTCCCTTTATTCGTTCATTTTAACCCGTTCATAACGGATCATCATACATACTACATAATTCTATGTTTTACGACAATTCAACAATGAACTAAAGCTAATGCCATATTCTACTTTATGTGTATTCGAAGTTCATACGAACCTACCGTGGGCTTGGGTTACTTACGCCTTGTTATGACTTGAGCTTTCTTCCTTCTTAACACTTGGTGTTAGGAACACTTAGGTGATCATGAATCTTGGTTCATACATACACTAAATCTTCAATTTCTCTTCCAATTTTGCAGATTGTGATGTTTAGGGTTTGCTTGTTATTCACCTAGTTCTGGTTGACACACTCACACCACTGATGTGTGTGTTTATGTTTTAAACTTTTGTTTTAATAAAATCAACTTTCAATCTTTTCAATATTGGCCCCTCTAGTATAGGTTATTTTTATTTTGGCTCATTCTATTTTAAATAAATTCTTGTTTTCATTCTAACTAGGTTCATAATCCTAGTTATTTTTATACAATAACATATATAAAGATTTTGGGGTGTTACATATATATGAGTTAAAACGGTCAAACCCAGGTTTTGAAAACCATCTTCCTCACGCCGCGATGAGCATAACGGGAACAACAAAATTAACCCCTATAGCGCCGCCTGTATTGGTGTGCGCAGGCACTATGGGGCGCTATGTATGAAATGTGGGTGATATACCGTCCCATTACATATCATCATAAATAAGGATTAAAAGAAATAATTCTATGTATAATTTTATGTTATGAAATGCCTATTGTAGATAGAATAATAATAATAGACATGCCTACATTTTTTCCCATGTTTTTAACCTTTCTACTCTTATGAGTATTTCCCTAGTGTTAAACCTAAATTTATGGGGTTGTAGCAAAATTTATGGGTTTGATAATTACTTTACGTAAAACATAAAAAGGGTGAATAAGTTATTTTAACCTTAGGGGTGATCATATTAACAACTATATTAACAACTATTTTAACTTCTAACCACTTTAGGTATCAACACATAAGCACATAATTTTATAGTGATTGTAATGGATGTGAACAAATATAACTTAAGTCCACTCTTTACTCTTCAACCAAGTGGCACGATGATACTCCAGTGGTCTATCAGTGATCCAAATTTGTCGTTCAAAAAAAAAAAAACTTAATTTTAAGAACCTTAATTTTAAGGACGCTTTAGTAGCATATACCTTAAACAATGATTGTCCTTATGTTGTAAAAAAAACATTCCTCGCAATCTATACATTACAAATCAAGCTAGCCTTATTAAAGTTGAGGTTGCTTGTTAATAGCAAGGAACAACAAAGTTAGTAAAAAAGGCAAGATACTTTGTGAATCATGTTCTTTCTATTTCACTATATATTGATTCCAACATAACAAACCAAAAGCCAACTATGTCTAATGACAAATATGTCCCTAACATTGAATCTTATCCATGCCAATCTTGTAACAGAAACAATTTTATCAACTAAACCTATCTACACGTTTTCTTCACATAACTTTAATTTTCAAAATAACGTACAATATTGGTTCGTAATTAAGATTAAAAAAAATAAGAAAAATAACTGAAAAAAGTAGGGTCGTTCATCTGTCCGGATATCAGTTTTGAACCATTTTTTTTTTGGCTCTAACAGCAAAATCAAACCGAATTATTCAGTATTGATTTTTTTGGCTCAAATCAAAGAGTGAACTGATCTGAATTAGTAATGTGTCTAACTGAACCAAATTCAACCGATTTATTCGGTTTTGATTTTTTTGGCCATAAGGGAAGCCGAACCGATCCAAATTAGAAATTTGCTTATCCAAACCAAAATTCACCTGATTAAACCGATTTATTCAGCTCAGTTCAGTTCTCGAAGTAAACTGGTTATTATTCAGGTTATTCAATTGAATTATGTTTGGTTCGGTTCATGACGCTCGTCTATTCAAATAAGCAATATTTGTGAAACGATACCAAAACCGAGGACCTAATTCACAATTCGGATACAATCATAAACCAAACCAAAAACCCAATTCCCATTTTGGTTCGGTTCTTCCTCTTACATATATCCTTCGGTTTCGAAACAGACAAGATTTCTGAAACCAATAACCAAACCGAAAACTAAATTCATAATTCTAATATAGTTAGAAACCGAACCAAAAAAGCAAAACCAAAATTCACATTTAGTTAAATTTTCTTGCCAATGAGGTGGTGGTGGAGTGGTAAGGGAGAGACTTGATTTTCTAAGAGACTCAAGTTTGATTCTTGCCCTCCCTATTATTTTCTACGGCACCTAGTGATGATGGAAGACTAGGCGAACAGGTGGAGATCGCTAGTTTGATCCTTGAACTGAGCGAGTTTTACCTCATTGCACTGTCGTGCCTTCGAGCGTGTGTTCACGGGCTTCGGCCCTAGGTGAGAGTTTTCCCCGTTTAAGAGGCGAGTGTATCATGATGTGGTGAATTAGTACCTCATTTGGAAGATTTGTTGACCGTTTAAAAAAAATTAAATTTTCTTTTTTTTACATTTTTTTATTTAAATTTTCTTTTTTCCAAACCCTACCCCGAGTCGACTCAGACGCCGAATCGAAGCCGTTTAAGCTGAATAACAGAATCATGCTTTCCTTCTCCCTTCCAGCTAACAACACTTGTCGAAAAAGTCAATAACAGAATCATCATCATCATAACCACTTAACTCAACCACGGTCAACCCCCGTGGTTAAGCTAACCTTACTCCAGCCGCGCCACTCTCACACACACACAAAAAGCCAATTCCTACCCCTCTCTTCTTCTCTCTGCTCCTACTCCGTGACACCATCATCATCACACACACACTCTCTCTCTCTATATTCTCTCTCTCTCTCTCTCTCTCTCTCTCATGGAGCAACGACTCTGACCTCTTTTCTTCTCCCGTTACCTATCACTCTGCTCAGTGGCTCTGTTTGTTTACAGATCTTACAGCAATTTTGCATCTGTTGTTGTTCTCTGTTGTTGTTGTTGTTGTTATGGCGGATGTAGGAAAAATTGGAGTGATATTGAAGCTGATTGATATCGTGAACGAGATTTCGGTGATATCGGATTACCGGAGCACGGTAAGGAAGCAGTTTTTTAATTTATCTAGAAGGTTGAAGCTGTTGAATCCGTTGTTTGAAGAGATTCGCGATGTTAAAGAGGCGGTTCCCGATGAATCGTTCCGATCTCTTGTTTCGTTGATGGAGGCGTTGGAATCTGCTAAGGAGTTGCTCAGATTGGGGAGTGAAGGGAGTAAGATTTATTTGGTATGGTTTTTGGAATTGAATCTGGTGAATTGTTTTTTTAGGGTTTTGGTTTTGTTTCTGTGGATTTGGGAGGTTTGATTGTGGTTTTGAAGTATTGATTTGGTGTGAATTGTTGTGGTGTTTGTAGAGATTGATGCTGTTGTTGATTGTGTGGAATGTTAGGGTTTTGAATGTTGATGAATTTGTGTGTTTGTGTAGATTTGGTTGTGTTATTATAGAGAATCTCTGATTAATTTATCTTCTAGGGTTTAGTAACTGTTATCCTGTTTCCTTCAGCTAGAAAGCATATATCTGCTAAAATTGTTTCAAATCTAGTATGAAATTGTCTGATCTTTGTGAAGATTAACTTGATTTAGAAAACAAAGAATACTGTTTGCTAATTATGTCTTTGTGTGTATGAGATATAATATAACCAATAGTTGATGGATGCATCCACTTTCATAGTTATATTAGTATATTACCACTTTCGCATTTTCTGCATAAACGATGCGAGTTTTGTTGGTTTAGAAAGTTATTGGTTGGTTTAGTTAGTTTATAATCTGCATTTCATATGAGATATGGTGTTAGGACAGGTTCTCAAAGTTCAATATGCTCGGATTGCTGCTCAGACTGCTGAACTCCTGGCCAAAAGGTTTGTCTTCCACGCGTTTTGATACTCTGCGGTCCAAGCTACATGTTGCTGCGAACGTCTGGCTTGCGTGGCATATTAGGGCAGAGTAGTTAGTTTTAATCACACGTGAGACATTACGCATCATAAATTCTTGTATATGAAAATATACATTACACGTATTAGCTACACTAGGTTTGGTAATTTGGTTGCTATTACTTCTGTTATTACTTTCCCTCTCATTGGCACTTCAATATAGCTGATTCTTGTCGTTTTATGGTAAGCATGATTACTAATATCCGCTACATCTTATGCTACAACTTAGCTATCAAGGATAAGAAATCTAAGGACCAATCATGCATACATATTAATATTATACACACGCGCTTTATGTTCTAAACTGCGGATCATTTGCAAGTGTTAGCCGAAAGCGTTGTATAAGTTTTATCATTTTACATGGGTATTCTGATCAATTTATTCTGCATTGTGGTATCGTATTTGGTAAAGACGTGTTCTATAAATAGTTCTGTGTATTTAAACCTAACCCTAGTTATGTTACTGCTCCTTGTTTGAACACGAACTACGTTACACAATATCTGTTCATAGATTCTAAGAATCGTTTTTCTTTAATTTTGATATTTGTATGATTATTAAATAAAGAAATAATTACTTACAATGTATTTCTACGCACACAGGCCCTGGAGAAAGAAGAAATAATGAAAAAATACCAAGAAGTTACGGAGCGTTTGGAAAAAGATCTAGAAGGCATTTCATTTGAGAAACTTGACATATCAGATGAAGTTAAAGAACAGGTAAAGCATCATTGTTCTGTTGTAACTACAGCGTTACCAAAAAAAAAAAAAAAATACATAAATTACAACAATCTTAGTATTGTGCACATGGTTTTATCTTTATATCAGGTTGCACTTGTTCTCGCTCAATTCAGAAGAGCCAAAGGAAGAACCGACGCACCAGATGTTGAGTTGAATGAAGATCTTTCATCCCTTTACGATAAGGGTAGTGATGTGGCAGCAGATCCTTCGGTCTTAAAACGATTGATTGAAAAACTACAATTAACCAGAATTAACGATCTCACACATGAATCAATAACATTGCATGAAATGGTTACCGCGAGCGACGGTGATCCCGGAGAAAATATAGAAAAAATGTCAATGTTATTGAAACTGATCAAAGATTTTGTGCAAACCGATAATCCAAGTGCAGATTCACCTCCTGGTGAAACTTCTGCTCCACCAAATTCAAACAATCAAGAAACTTCGTCCAAGAGTTATAAAAATATATTAATACCTGATGATTTCCGTTGTCCTATATCGCTCGAGCTAATGAAAGATCCTGTTATCGTCTCAACCGGGCAGGTAATTTACTAACTCACCATTGTTTCTCTATTTCTTTATTATCTTATCTAAGTTATATGTTCGTTAAATATTTTCAATATTTGTAGACGTATGAACGAACATGTATAGAGAAATGGTTAGAAGCCGGGCACAAAACATGCCCTAAAACACAGCAAAACCTAACGAGTACCGTTCTCATACCAAATTACGTGTTACGAAGTCTTATAGCTCAATGGTGCGAGGCAAATGGTATCGACCCACCACAACGGGCGGGGCGGCCAACTTCTGCGTGCACCCCCGCAGAACGGTCTCTGATAAACGTGCTGCTAACTAAGCTCAAATCGGTTAGTCCAGACGACCAACGAACTGCAGCCGGTGAAATCCGTCTTCTTGCAAAACGAAACGCTGATAACCGTGTAGCCATAGCCGAAGCCGGTGCGATCCCGCTTCTCACACACCTACTAACCGCACCGGACTCACGAACGCAAGAACATGCAGTCACCGCGCTTTTAAACCTTTCGATTTGCGAAGATAACAAAGGAAGCATCGTGTCTTCTGGCGCAGTCCCCGGGATTGTTCAAGTGTTAAAAAAGGGTAGCATGGAAGCACGTGAAAACGCAGCCGCCACGCTTTTCAGTCTCTCGGTGATCGATGAAAACAAGGTGACAATCGGTTCATTAGGAGCAATCCCGCCACTCGTATTACTATTAAGCGAAGGTACACAAAGAGGGAAAAAAGACGCTGCAACCGCGTTGTTTAACCTATGCATATATCAAGGTAACAAGGGTCGGGCCGTGAGGGCGGGTGTGATCACCACATTAATGGAGCTTTTAACCGAACCGCAAGGCGGGATGAAAGACGAGGCGTTAGCCATTCTCGCCATACTCTCGAGCCATCCAGAAGGAAAGGTGGCTATCGGTAAATCCGATGCGGTTCGCGTTTTGGTGGAGTTTATCGGGTCTGGGTCTCCGAGAAATAAAGAGAACGCCGCAGCGGTTTTGGTTCATCTTTGTTCGGGTGATAATAAGTATTTAGTGGAAGCGCAAGAACTCGGGGTGATGGGGGTTCTGGTGGATTTGCTACATCATGGTACCGATAGAGGGAAAAGAAAGGCGGCGCAGTTGTTGGAGAAGATAACGCGATACACCGAGCAACAGAAGTTATCTCAAACTTTGTCTCAAGCGATTGCGGAAAGCGAAGAATGACCGAAGATTGTGCGGTTATTGTTTTGTTTGATTGATATTGATATTGGTACCCTTTTCAATGTTGTTTTTTTCCATTGAAATGTAGAAGAAGGGGAAAGGTGGAAGATCACCATCCCCCATCCCTTGTCTTTTTTTAGTGTATTGAGGATTATTACTGCAAACAAATACAAGGTAAAAAGATGTGATCTGACTCTGTTGTTATTCTCACTTCTAATGGAAGGGTATTTATTGTCTTGTCTTTTTTTTTTTTTTTACTTCTTTAAATCTTGGAATTGAATGCTAATGGCTTTGTTTTTTGCTCACTTTCATTGTGATGATGTGTTAGAGCTAAATCTTCTTTTATCAAATAAGGAGATATTGTTAGGTTGGTTGATTCTATACATAGATGATTGTATGTTGGTTAGTGTATACATGTGAAAGTTTAGCGTCTTTAAACGTTAACCACGAGTTTGCTAGCTTAGAAATTTTCACCAAGTCGGTTTAGGAAGTTGGGTAGTTCAGGTACTGTTCTCGACGATATGAGAAGTTTCATTTCTAGATATGTAGAAGAAGATTATACAACCATGCTTTAATACTAGTTTTCGGTTTCAAATTGGGTTTGAAAATATGAATATATATAACCTATATCAGTTTCTGATACTACTTGTTGGTCACAAAAATTTTGTTATAGTAGAGTTTAAACATGGATTTTCACACAGTTTAAGTTTTAAATATAGAAGTCTTTACTTGATATAGAATCAAAGAATTAGGATTTATTTGGTGGAATCAAACTAAAGACCAAGGCAACAAATAGATGGGGGCACACTTTGGTTCTTAACCTTGAAATGTAGAAAAAATTGAGATCGTTAGATTGATTACATATCGGTGAATCAAATGCCCAACCCGTCTCTTTAATGTCGATGAGAATTTATAGAGTTGCAATAAAAACACACATGTAGATGGACCTCGATCTCGAGTGGGCAAGTTTGTTGTTAATAAGCATGTGAACCTTTCTTCTTTTGAAGATTCAACATTTATTGATTTGTTGAGTACTTATGGCTATGTATATGGCAAGTCTCTCTATCAGTGACTTGATTCCAAATCATTTAAGGATTTGTACCAAAGGGTTTGTATACCACAGGTATCAACATAAATCATTTAAGTATTTGTACCAAAGGGTATGTATACCACATGTATGATGTATGGTAAAGATATTCCTAGGCAATTGGTTGATGGTTTAGATTCATGGTGGACATTAGTATAGATTTGAGACAATTATTTATGGAACACTAAAAAATTGATAGTTGGATGGAATCTTACCTATATAAACATTTAGGCTATATCATTCAATCTTTTATTTAGTGTTGTAAACAGGGGCGGCCCTGAGTGTGGGCGGGGAGGACTACCGCCAGGGTCGGATATTTCGAACGGCACACTATTTAAAAAAAAACCAATATGTATATGTAAAAAAATTAATAGGGTTATACAAACACTAACATAGGTCCACTTACAAAACTATCATGGTTTAGATTAGTTACTAGGTTATAACCCCGTGGATTACACGGGTTGAATAAATGAATTTTATATACCAAATAATAAAACAATATATCTTTAAGAAGCTCTTTTATTGCACGTGTTGAATAAATATAATTTTATATATTAAATAATAAAAAGTTATATCTATAAGAACCATACTGCGGGTTGAATAAATATAATTTTATATACCAAATAAAAAAGTTATATCTTTAAAACCACTTGTATTACACGAGTTGAATAAATGTAATATTGTTTACCAAATAATAAAATAATACATCTTTAAGAAACCCCAATTTATTACACGGGTTGAATAAATGTAATTTTATATACCAAATAATAAAAAAAGTATATTACACGGGTTGAATAAATGTAATTTTCCTATACTAAATAATAAAGTAGGATGGTATTCAAAATTTAAAATAGAAGAATAGTATTCAAAAATTTAAAGTAGGATGAAATTTAATATTAGTTTATTATTCATTTATTTATTTAATTAATATAAGATAAGTTTAGAAGTGATGTGAGAAAATCATAAAATAAATGCTTATAATGAATGACAAGTGTCACACATTAATGTTTTATTATATAGTATAGTATAAATATATATTTATATTGATATAAATAGATTATTATATTGTAGTAAAATTTGTTAATAAAGTCTCAATAAATTTAACATTTTATCTATAACTTGTAAATGTAACGAAGTCTCAATAAATTTAACCATTTATTTAAAAGTAAATGTAGAAATGATAAATAATATTAGTTAATTTTATTTTAAGTTTCGTAAAATCTGTTTGATACCAAACTAAACAAAAAGTTCAAATATATAGTTAATATCAAGAGTAAATTACGATTTTGACCCCTGTGGTTATATCACTTTTACCCTTTTAGCCAAAAAACGGATCTTTTAACATCTGAGCCCCCAACGTCTTTTTTTCTAACCCTTTTGGCCCTAATACTAACCCCATCCATTTACTTTTAGGGGCCAAAAGGGTTAGAAAAAAAGACGTTGGGGTCCAAAAGGGTTTAAAAAGAAGACGTTCAACGCTCAGATGTTAAAAGATTTCTTTTTAGGATAAAAGGGTAAAAGTGATATAACCACAGGGGCCAAAATCATAATGTACTCTTATATCAAATTATTTAACTAAGTTTGAATTTGAAGTAAATAGATAAATATAAAAGTAATAATTAAACTAATAATATTTAGTATGAGTATTACCTATAATTAATTAGAAAAGATTAAATTAAAATTATAATTATCCATAAGACATACCTAATATGATGACAAGTATCCTCAAAGTGATTTCTTTTATTATATAGTATAGAAGATTAGCTCATTCGCATTAGGTTTAGACCATTAGTAAGCCCAATACCCATTTTGTTAAGGCCTAAGGGCACTTTTTTTCGAGCTCGAACAGGATACACGAATTCTTAGGGTCAGCCCTGGTTGTAAACTTTTATTAGTTAGATTGGAAGGTCAGTTCGGGAGTTCACCTTTGGAATGTCAACTTCTGTTTATTTGTGTTTAGACCATGGGGTATGGTGGGGCTTGGGTTGAGGCTTGGGTTGGGCATTGGTTGACACGTGGAATGGGGTGGCAGACATGGGTAAACCCACATTGAACACGGTATGACCGGGGCGGGGGTTTGGGGCGTGGGTTTGGTGGGCTTGTGGGCTGACCCGCTGGGCAGACCCAATATGATTTAAAACACAAATTTAATTTTTTAATATTTTTAAATAAAGAAAATTACAAAAAAAAAAATCCTAACTTTTATATTTGTTTTTTTATCTCTTCTCTCAACGCCAAGACTATTTCTAACTCGTCACCCTGTAGGTGATCAATCGGCTGGGATAGAATTTTCAAATCATCTCGTCTTTGTTTCAGGGCATCTCTAGCGGATCTCTAGCTTCTTTGCTCCTTCGTATTTCGGCCCTTTGTTGTTGGAATACGTTGAATGTATCCATCTTGCATGAAATGTCATCCAACTGGTTGCTGTATATTCCCCTACGCGAGCCAGAACTCCCAGCTGAAGGCGATGCCGTTTGTTTTTTAGCACGCCTTCTTGAGGCATTTCTTCCATGCTCAGGCCGGTTTGGGCTTGGCGAATCATCCAAAAGGTCCTCAAACTCTTGATCTCGTGCATTAGATTGGGCTTGGGACGAGGCCCTTGACCTTTTACTAGACGAGTTAGTTTCGCTACCAGTGGGGATAGTCGCCCACTTTGGATGGAATTTACAAATCTCCCAACAATGCATGAAACGGAAGTCGGTGTTCATATTTGATTTGAATGCATTTACTGCATTTGTCAAAACGTCGGCTTCGGTTTCACCACTTTTAGGGTTTTGCTTTGCTTTATTTAAAAAACCACTAAATTTTGTAAGTTGGGTGCTTATCTCGCTCCACTTTGAGGATAAGCTATCGTTTTCACGATAAGTCCCCCTACCCATTTCTTCATGGAATAGTCTACTAACCGATTCCCACAGGACCGTTCGATGTTGCGAATTTCCTATTTTAATAAAAAAAATATTAATATATTACAAAGTTAAATAAAAAATAACCATTCCATTAATATAAACAAAGGTTAAGAATACCTAAAGTTGAATGTTGAGATTGTTCACACCAAGCCCTCGCCAATGCAACTTCTTCAGCATAGACCCATTTTTGTTGTTTTCGTTTGGCGGTTTCAACTACTTTATCCTCCTCGGTTTTTTTCTTATGACTTCTCTTTTTGATAGGTTTCGATGCGGAAGGACCATCATTGGGTGGTTGAGTTTCGGGAACGGTTTCGTTTTGTGAAAGGTCGATGGAGGTTGGTGAAAGGTTGATGGGCGATTGTGTAAACGGGGTAGGTATCGAATCATCGAAGTGTGGGAAGTTAGTAAATACACGAATCCCAAGAAGCGATGCATAACTCGCTTCATGAGGCATAGAAGAGTGTATGAGAAATGGACGATGAAATGGACGATTGGGTGGTGGGCTAGGATTAGTTTCTTGGAATGCATACGGGTTGGTCAGGTCATAAGCACGGTTATAAGGATGCATTTTTTCGTATTGTAGAAGGAGAATTTGAAGATGTATAGAAGATGTGGTTGAATGTGGTAAAAAATGGAAGAAAAATATGAGTTTTATAGTGAAAAAATGGAAGAAATTTTTTTTTTTTTTCATATAGCCGTTGGCCAACGGCTAGCCCAACGGCTATTTTCTTTTGGCCATTCACAAACCGCCATGTCACCTTGCTTCCCCGCCCCACGCCCGGCTTGAAACCCAAGCCCCAAGGGGCCACGCCCCAACCCAAACCCACCCGGGGTGATGCCTTGGGCGTTTTCCCTCAACACACGCCCCATACCCTACTAGGTTTTTTTTAGATACATGTGTGTCAATTGTCAAAGACACAAGTTAGACTAGAGTATACGTTGGGAGAGGAGGGTTTTACGTCGGCTTACGGTTAGTGGAAACACGGCGCTCCCAAAACTGTGGCCGGACCGTGAGAGGTGACAGCTTGGGCCAGGTCATACTCATGAGAGCAAACCTATCAACCACGGACACATACACATTTCTTTTCATTTTTTTAATTTTTTTTATTACAATATATTATTTAAGACTAAATTTGATTTTTTTCCTCAAAATAACTTATGAGCGTTAGTTTTTTCTTTCTAATTGATACATGATGACGGGATAACTCAAGCTTCAATAAAATGACTAAAAATACACAGTAGCTTGAAGGGTTAGAAGGTTTAAAGCCCAGGAACTAAGGTGAACAACACGTGTAGAGTAATCAGTCACCTCACTGATTACTTAGACAACTCTCCCAGCCGCAAAAGCAAAATGACAGGGTGTACTCTTTTATCCGCAGGTCCAAATGTTTCAACCCCTAAAAGGGTAAGTCTTTCACTGCAAGCAGGATTCACTAGTCAAATGTTTCTCCTTTGAGAAACCTCCTTCCCTATAAAAGACACTTCATTGAATACATGGAGGACATTTCAGATCAGCACTGATTCCCTGGGATCTCTGATCTTCTTTCTTATCTCTCGAGAGCTTGTTTCATGCAAGTCTCTCTTCTTCATTTCAACACACACAATACATTTGCTCTCGCATAGCAGAGGACCTTGAATAAATTATAAACATAACTAGTGAACCTCTCTCCACGTCTTGCAAACGTGGGGGGACCTCACGACCTGCGTTAGGCAAATCCCAACCCTTGAAGCCTTTTGCCTAACCAGTCTGATCACTACTCCAGGTCTCGTTCTCGTTGCAACAACAATACACAAGTATCGTTTATGTATTTTTTGTCTCGTAAGCAGTTTTGAGACATGCTTGGATCTACATTTCCAATAGTAAGTATTTTTTTAAAAGTAGTTATTAAAATGCCTATATTTTTTTTAAGGTCAACTCATCTCTCTTTACTCACTAAACCATAACATATGTTTAATGAGTGTGAAAAATGACACCACTCCTACCGATATGGCCATGTATCAACATTTAAGGTGACATATGATTATGTAAGGTCACACACAAGCATAATACTAGAAAAGTCCAAATATGATTTAAACATGTCAATGGTATAATTAATTTTTAATAGCCAACTGTCAGCCTCATTACCGTTCAAACGTGTTGTTAAAAAAATAAGCAGGTCACCAGAGATCACGAGGATTTTGAAGGTCTATTGAGCGATGAGGGTCACGGGAGGCCAGGGATGATAGTGGTGGTCACAACTAGTGTAATCAGGCTTGAATTGACGGTTTTCTGGTTTGATTTAAGGTTGTCGGAAAAACGAGTTGGCGGCGATAGCGTCGTTTTTGTGACTGAGGGCGGTTAGCAAGGCGAGAGAGGGCATATGGGAGTCGTTTGGTTTGTTTCTAGGTGGGGGAAGGACGCCGAAGAGGTTGCAGGTCTTTGGTGGTGGTGGGTGGGAGGCGACAGGGAGGAGAGGGTGGCGGTGGGTGGGAGGTAACGGGAGGAGAAATTGGTGGTGGGTTGGAGGCGACGATGGAATCCGTCCGGGCTTAATCCTTTAGAATAGTGAATGGGCCTGAGCCCATCTCGACTTTCCCAACATGTTTAGAAGGTTTGAGTAGGCCTAATTCTAAGAAGTCCATTCTTAGGCCAGCCCATTAGGGTTATGGCCCAAGAATAATGTTATAAAATGAAAGTTCCCTTTTCCTGGTACAAACATGTTATTTTTCTCCCCATCACTTAGGGCTCTTCCTTCTCTTACCTTTCTATCTTCTCACAACTTAAACTTGTGTTCCTTCTCTCAATATTACAACCACAATTATCTTTGCCATACATTATAATTATATTGACTTGAGCGTCGGAGTGCCCTCGGGGCAAACCCCCCGGGCCCTTTAACTAGATTTTCATGTGGCTGCAACCCAATACACTGCAAGAGGAATCGTCACCAAGACGACAAGAGGAGGAATCTGAACCGGATCTCACCGAGTCTCAGGTTAGTAACGCCAAGCTATCCTGATCTTGGATTTGACAGAGGAGAAGGTGGTGGTGGTGGGTAGGAGGCAATGGGGAGGAGAAGGTGGTGGTCGGTGGGAGGCGACGAGGACGTAGAATGGTGGTGGTGGGTAGGAGATGACGATGAAGAAGAAGGTGGTGGTGATGGTGGAGGGTGGTCTCTGGTGACGGTTTGCAAGAAGAAGAAGAAAGGGTAGGCTGAAAGTATGGGTGCAGGTTAATTTTATACTTAAATTATAGTGGTGGGACCCACTTAACTTTTAATGTAATTTTTTTAAAGTAAGAGTAGTAATTTCACACAACTTAATTGAGAAAACTAACACTCTTTCAATTCGGAGATTATCCGAGTAACAACTAGTCAAACCATAGGGAACAAAAGTAAAATTTTAGAAAGTTGGGGACTAATGGTGAAATATGGGAAAAACAAAGGGACTATCCGTGCATTATTCTCTAAAAATTAATGTCGTATAAAACGAGTGTTGTAAAAATCGTGACTAGGTGGCGACCAGTCGGCGATTAATCGCTAGTCGCCCAGTAACTGAGTAATTTTTCGTTAATATGTCCATTAATCGCTAGTCAGGCCTAGTTGAACCTAATTGAGCCTGGTTGGCCAGCCAAAAATCGGCGTATCCGGCCAGATTCTAGCAAACAACCTGTATATTCCGGCCAAAACCTCTAAATTCCGGCCAGTTTCCAACCAAATCATGTGAATTCCAACAATTAATCTTGTATATTTAAAAACTGAGTTGCGTAAGAGTTAAAACCTAACTATTTAAAATATTTACCTATAAAAATGTGTGTATGTATACATAAAACTGAAAATTACAATAAAAAATTTGATCCGATTAATCCCCAGTAATTTCGAGTAGTCGCCAGTCCCCACAATACCGGCCTACTAGCGACTACTTAAAATAAACCTAACATAAGTTGGCTATTCCAAAAGTATTATTTAGAACTTTTTTCCATGCTCTTTGATTTAAGCCATTAATTTGAAAAATGGAAATGTACTTAAAATAAACCTAACATAACTTGAGACCTGTAATGGAAAAGAGAAACGTAAACATAACCCACACAACTCAATAACCCATGTATTAGACCTTTCTCACATCTAAGCTACCAACATGTTACATTGCCAATGACTCTAGAAATAGTAGGTATGACCCCTGACGAATGAGCAGAGTAGAGAGTAAAAACGACAAATGATAATGATGATAAAATAACAAGAAATGATTTAGTATGACTTAGGGGCTGTTTGACAACATCTGAATGGTTAAGTGCTGAACCAGTAAGAGGTCTGAACTATTAAGTGCTGAACCAGTAAGAGGTCTAAACAATTAAGAGACTGTATAATGCTTAACCATTCAGAGACAAATGTCTGACCAATTCAGATTAGATATCTTAACCATTCAGACTCTGTATAAATCTTAACCATTCAGAGGCAAATGTCTGAACCATTCAGACATCTGCTCGTAAAACAAACAGTCTGAACCATTAAATGCTGAACCAGTTAAAGTCTGAACCATTAAGAGCCTTATTATGAGGTAAATAAACAGCCCCTTAAATATTACATTTCACAAAATATGATTAAACAAATGATATCTTACACTTGTCATAAATGTGTTCTCATCTTCTTTTTAGTAATAGCTACTGGGTTATACTCGCGTTTTAGGCGGGGCCTAAAAAAAGAACATAAATTAAAAAAAATAAATATATAAAGTAAAAATAATTTAAATTAAAAAATGAATTTATTAAAATTAAAAATATTACACAAACTAGATAATTAAACCTAAATAAACAAGATAATTAATATCTTTAAGTAAATAAATTATAAATAGATTATATAGATTTGATATAGTTTAAATAAAAGGAAAGTAGATAATTAGGTGAATAATGAGGTAGAGGTTTAGATTAGTTTAGGTGGTGTTGGTTTTTCTAAAAAAAATTTGCGCAGACTCTTTTGTCTGTGCCGCGCAAACCACGCGCAGACATTGTAATCTGCAGATTCTTTGTTTTTCTGAAGACGTTTATTAAATAAACGTCTACGCGAGCTCTTTTTGGTGCAGATTTGGCCCAACCACTTTTAAGATATTCTAAAGTCTACAAAGGGTTAAACACCACCAGCACTGTCCGTACACCACCAACAGATTATTTTAGAAGTCTACATACGTTAAAATACAAACAACATTCTTCTTGCAGATTGCAGAGGTTTGGTCCACTAGATGTCTGCAGATGTGGTCCGCAGACTACAAACATTTTACCTCTTAAAAAACAAGTTGCACCTTAGTGTTGGAAGAATACAATGAGGTTTGGAATGGTTGTGTTTTGGAATGATATAGCATGTTGACGAGGCAAGTCTGGATTTTAGACCACTCAAGCGTTATTGATGCTCTAATTTCAATAATGGATAAACTAAAAAATAAATGTTTTTTTGTTACTTGGAGATATGATTCTAAGTTTGCAAAATTTTAATGTTTTAGCGTATTGTAATTAAGTTTGTTTCACGTTATCAAAATCATATAGATACAACTCACTCAACTATAGTAACTTTGATGTGTTAAACAAATACATATTTAATTAAAGTTTCTTGTAAATGGAAAAAAAAAACTTACAAATTAAAGGAGTAGTACTTGACCACAGTCGACTCGCATTCGATTCATCCCGTATGATCACAAAGATCTCAACTCTCACTCTCTCGAACTTTTGTTGGAATTCCTATTTATCATTATGCTTTTTTTCATCAAAACTTATTCTAAGTCTTACATGTGGGATTGTGTTTTTAGAAATCATGCACCAAAAATATGTGTCAACATATTCACATATGTTTGGATCATAAACAAAAAATAATATTTTCTGTATAAAAATGACCCACTTCCAACTACATAAATAGCCCAATGGGCCTTGCAGTTCGGCTTACAAGAAAGTATAATATTTAAATGATTTTTTGGGCCTACGGTTGCCATCCCTCAGGCCCCATCTGTAATTTGTATCCGCCACTAAGGAAAATGCTTTTAAAGCTTTTTTTCTTTTCTTTCTATACAGTACACTCTAATACTCTATATTCGTATACTATGACATTCGCAATCTTTTAAAGCTTTTTTCTTTCTTTTTACAGTACACTCTATATTCGTATACTATGACATTCGCAATAAATTTTGGTTGTACATGAACATGATAAAGCGGTTTAAAATGCAGGTAGTTAAACTTTAAAGTAGAAAAAAGAGTAAACTGGGATTGATCACTTTTCCCACTTTAGTCTAAAACTCAAACCTTTTAAATTTGGGTCCCTGTAGTTTCACTTTTATTGCTATTTTGGTCCAAAAGTGAAATCAGCTGATATTTGTTTAATAAAATCCTGTTATTTTGTCTTTTTTCTCAGGGGCAAAATGGTCAATATAATTTTGTTATAACACATTATTACTTAAATTAATTAAATTAAATAACTCTTTGACTTTGACCTCATAAAAGCTCAGATATTATCATCTTCCCCAAAAATCATCTTCTTCAAACCCTCCCAAAAATCAGGGGTGGTGCAAGATGATCGTAGAGAAGCAGCATCAGCAACATCTCAAATATAGTGAACACCACGTAAGTTTCCACCAATTTTCTCTGGAAATATGAGCAAATGTATATCACATTGTATGCGTATAAACGGACAAGATTCACAACTTACAAGAATGCAAAAAGAATAATCAATTTTTCTTAATGAAACGTGCAATCCATAAGTTTTTCTAAGAATTACCTAAATGCAGTGCACCCGTGGCAATTATGAGGGATCCAAATTTGAGCAATTTTCCTGAATTTGTTGTCAATGTTCGTTTCTCTGCATCAATTGTTGTCACTGGATCTTCATAAATCATCTGAAATAGGCTTGGGAATTACACTTTAATCTTCTAAATTTTGTTAGAATAGATTAATGTTTGGTATAAAGTAAAGTGAGTGAAGCCAAGTGAAATCTAATGATTGAACTATAAAGTAAAAGAAAATAGGAACTTTCACACTGATTACGACGCATACCTAAGAAAACGGTACGAATCATACTGCTAGCCGACAAAGAAGCAAGCCAAAAACCTAATGACGGCCCATTATTTATAGGCACGACCCATACTTACTATATGGGTACGGATCGTACGCAAGTTGTGGAAATCCCAAAAAGTAGGTATAAAAATACAATTTCATTGGTTAGATAATGATAAAACATTTTACTATCACGAGCCACTGTGTCCATGGATTGATACTCGATTCTTGCCACTACTATGTTATGATACGATAAGTGCACTTGCATCCTTATGATACGATATGTTGCTATTCGCACATGCGGACAACCCATATGGAAGATAATAGAAAGTGGCTATTTATTAGGAAGAGATCAAGACCATATCTTTAATAATTTTGAATTTTAATTTCTATGTGTATCTTTTAGTTGTTTAGTATAAGTGGGGCATACAAACTAGGGTTGGTTGTCCAGTATCAAGGCAAAGCCTCATAAAACACTTAAGTGTGAGGTCTTCGGTTCAAATCTTAGAAGGAGCAAAAAATCGCCGTTAAAAAAATATAACTAGCTAGGGCATCTAGGGTTTATTGTTTCTTTGACTTTGTTTCGATCAAAAGATCGTAATCTAAACCTTTGAGGCTTGATAGCCGACTCGGCTAGTACCTTCAGTTTCAAGGCCGTTGAATAAATTATATGTTACTAAACTATTTACGTATGACTGTGGATTAAATATCAACATAACTCATATTCTAATCTACACCTCAGTTGTTTTCATTTGCACAAATTAAAATTGTATTAGCAAATGAGTATCACATAAGAAAATAACATAAGATTCAAATTATGTTGTAAACGGCTGAAACCTTGCTCGATACTAGATCCCAAAACAAGTTGTATACTATACTAAAATTTGTTCACTGTTCATGGAAACTGAGAATTGAATAAGGTATATTGGAACAAAAGATAGATGAGGTATTGTAATTTTAAAGCCATTACAACGGTATTGTGACATCCGCCACTTAACCAGGTTAACATCCATTTAACTATAATCTTATTGTTAGCTGAACCGACTTTGCACACCCCTAATTTAAACACAAACAAAGTCGATAATTGTGGCTTTTACCTTTTGGTTCTTTCAACCTTATTTTTGATGTAGCGCGTGATACGAAAACGAAGATCAAACACGTTGATTCAAAGAATACCCGTGTGTTCTTCCCCAATCCCCAAGATTCCACCCAAAAGGCACGGAATTTGAAGTGAAAAAATCAATTATGTCAAAATTCAAGTCTGATCATTCATATTACTAGAGGGACATATAAATAGAAACCGAAATTCGAAATGGGCCTAAAAAAGATAACGGGCCAAACACACGGCCTAAAACAAAATGTCCAAAATAGTTCAAAAAACATAAAAATGCAAATAACTAATAGAAATAAGCGTTTTTTGGCCCGGACGATGACCCAAACCGTTTGCAGCAAGATGGAGCTCGTTCACACATTCGTTTCGCCTGGTCGCACGCCCAAAACGGACCCCCGTAGCCCAAGTTAGGGCCATTTTAGTGAAGCCCCTTTTGTTACACGATCTTGGGCCTCTAAATACAAAATAGCCCGCTCTTCCACACTTGGGCCCGCATCAATTTTACATAACTATTAATTACGATCTTGCAACAACATGCCAACACTTGAAATGCATTTATATCTAGCTAAGGTGTTAAAGTAGGTTTACCCGGATTATGAGCATTCATTGAAATGCAAAAATACCTGGAATCAATGATGTCCTAGTTATACATGAACGATCATCATAGACACATATATATATGTGGAAGTTCATTGAACCCAAAACTAAATTGTTTAACTCTTACAGCTTTTGCAATGACAAAGGTGTTAAAAGACGCTAGCAGTATTGCTCTTTGCCGTCAATTTAGCAGACAAATTAAACAATCTAATTGAAAATTTATATATCCAAGGTTAATTAACTAGTTAGTTATGCTTATAAATTAAGCACTGATTAGTTTTAAAGTGTTATTGTTGAGTCGGTTATTTACATCTAAGATCGGTCAAATCAAGATTGATTACTAGAAATCTTTTAGTTTACAGATGCCAAAAAAGCCTGCAGGACCACATAAACAATTAATTAGGTTAACAATTAAATATTTAATTAGAATATGTTGTATAAAGAAGGGAAAATGATGGATAAAGCAAATTTATATGTTTGTAATTGTCACTAATAAACAAAAGCAAGAGACTGATATATAGAACCCAAAAGATCAAACTTTCACGTGGGTCGAGAAATTCTTACAAGATCTAAATCTAGTTAAAAACATGTTAAACCATACAGTTAGATCAAATAAACCAAACCACTCCATGGTTTTCCGAGCCACACCCAACCAGTATTGCATGCCATTCAGCCACCTTAATTCTACTCCAATTCCATCTCTCTCTCTCTCTTCTAGCTACTTTTTCTTTCTCTCACTAAGTGGTCCAAATAATCTCTAGGGTTTTAAATTAACACATGTTTATTTAGATGCGGAGAGAGTCTCGTTGGAAGCAGCTTTCGTCTGTTAAGATATAAAGAGGAAGAGGCACTCAAGGGTACTACCCTATCCTCGATCAATCCCGCACTGCCATGTCAATTCTATAGCTAAGGTACCATAGAACCACAAAACATTGGCGACGACTACTCACAAGTCACAAGTACCCTAAAATCAAAGACCCATCTTTTACTCCACCCATCAATCACGCAACCCTAAACACCCCAACCCTCAAACTTTTTCACTTTCTAGCACGGGTTGGTATACTCATCACCAGAACCTGCATGGCCTACCCTAGGAGGGTGGCGGCAATGTTACAGTGTATGTATCTTACCCGCACACTCCTACCCATGAGATGCCACAGCTGGCCTAGGTAAAGTTTGCCTACATCTTATCTTTTTCGGACCCTAATTTATTAGTGGATATGATTTTACTTCATATGTTTGTTTGATTAAGACATGCAATTTATGCTTCTCTCTCTAGAAATGATGCTAAGCCAACTCACTTGTGTTTCTCTCTCTACTGGTTTAGGGTGGTCGAGTTGTTGGTTGGGTGTGTAATGCTTTATTGGGGAAGGGGTGTGCTTGTTGGTCCTTTCTATAAAGCAAAAATCTAAGTTTGTCAGATTCCTTTCTTTTTAGACTGCAAAAATCACTCTTTCATAATAAATTTCTTTTCTTTTCTTTTCTTTATCCCCATCTATTGTGAAAGATTACTCTACACTTTAACTTTGGTAATTATGGGTGTTGAAGATTTGCTATCAAATTAACTACACACTCTTTTACTTTTTCAATTCAACACACGGATGTGATGAGATGAGCTGAGAAAGAAGGTACTCAAGATGCAATGAACACCATATGTGTTGTTTTAACTTCATTATCACTCATCATTAGTTAACCTATTTTATCTTTTGTAAACATAAAAAGAAGTTCATTGAGGTTGAAATATTTTAATGTTTTGAATCTTTTAAAGGAATTTGAGCTACAAAAAGCATTGCTATTTTCTACTATTTATATATTTTTTATTGCAAAATCATTACCATGCTACATGTTTCTTGATGATGACCAATCCTACTATAAGTGCAACTTAAAGAGGGGTTCTTCAGCTTTGTAAGGGTTAGGGAGAAAACATTTAATTTGTATGCATGTAGTTTTCAAATTGCATACTCAGAAAGAGGTTGTTTGAATAACCCAAACCACAATCAATAGAAGTGGGGAGAACATGTAACAAAAAACCCTAATAATAAGCCAAAGAATTGGAAAAAAAAAAATAAATAAATACCAAGGACACATCTTGCTTGTTCAAACATAGAACAAGAAGACTACTTCACCCAAGAAAAAGTAGTTGTGAATTGTAGGATATCACCAGTTTTCTTAAAGAATCTTCCATAAACACAATATAATCAAAATCACATTTTTCTAAATCTACAAATTATGGATTATTTAACCAACTCAGGCCAGTTTTGTGAAGCAAACTAGGTTGCATTTCATGATGTGAAATAATGCACAAAATGTGAAATGAATGTAGGACATGTTTAAATCTTAACAAGACAAAGGAACAAACTTAAAGAGTGGATGGAAAAATTAGCTGATCAATGTCATCAGTGATCATATAGCATAATCAACAGATATAGTAGTAGCACACACTTACACACACGTTGGTAAAATACTTCCAAATACAAGAAAATTAAACTCTCATACACATTAATAGAACAATTAAACCAACACCATATAATACTAACACATAAAACTTAACATAAAGTATACCTACCAGTGGTTCTCCTTCGGTTCTTCAGCGATCGATTGGACTTTGAGATGTAGATAACATCAAGCTAGGAATTAGCTAGAGATTGAAAATACAAGTTAAATCACTTTGATAACATGCAACATTTGACTGATCAATCTTTCCTTAATTATAGGAAATGTGTAGTTGAAGGTGAAACACCAGGAAATTCTCCCCAAGAGTTGTTTCCATTCCATGCTTGTTGATTAGTAGTATTTCCCAACATACCTAAAAACTGCCTTGATAAGTTTAACCCTCGGTTGTCTTCCATCTTCACCGATCCCTCGCTCGGGTTATCAATTCCAGAACTGCTTTTTAACCTAGTGTCTCCTCCAACCATGGAAGATGATTGCGCTCCAACGCCTTCGGTTTGATAGTTAAATAGGTTGTTATTGTTGTTGTTTGGTACTTCAAATCCAGGCAAGAAAGGGAGTCTCCAATTGTCTCCACCTCCAATTGATAAAATGTTACCATTTCCCATTTGAAAATTCCCCATTTGATCACTTGGAGGCTGAAATCCAGCAAGATTTGAGCTAAGATTGCCACCAACACCTCCAAATTGACTAAGAGAACTCATAAATGGTAAATGAAGTGAAGGTGGACGTGAAAGTTGAGTACTTGTCATATCCGAGTTAGTACTTCTTGGAGGGCTAACACTTACCGATTTCGGGCCCGATTGTCTTGGAGACTTTGAGCTTCGGCTTTTGCTGCTTCGTTTGTTTCTCCGACAACCACCACCAACCGGAACATTTCTCAAAGCTCCTCCTCTAGTCCAGTAACGCCTGCACGTCTTGCAAAAGTGTCTAGGCTGTGTGAGGTTGTAGTTGTTGAAGTAGCAAAACTTGGTGTTGGTTGAATCGCATCGCGGGCAATTTAGGCCCGGCTCAGGCAAGGGTATCTTGGCTAACCTAGCCCGATCGACCATAGATCCTGGTCTGATCGTTCCTGTACCTTCTCCGCCACCTCCAGGCTGCTGTGCTGGAGGCGGCGGAGGAGGTGGAAGATTAGGGTTTTCACCAACCCCACTTCCAACTCCTCCAGTTCCTTGATGATTTGATTGATGCAACTGAAAAGAACAACACAAAATTAAACACACAAAGATAAAACTTAAAAGATATATCAAGGTATATTCAAGATGAGATTTGAAGAGGAATATATCATCTTTTTCACATAAAGCTCTTCCTTTTAGTTTGATTGGATGAAGATATTACAAGTATAATTGAATCAAAGAAGTAGTGAAGATCATATGATCAAACAAACCTGATGATGCCAATTGTGGTGATCAAGATAGGGTGGAACAGATGAGAAAACCATGATTTAAATTTGAGCTTTCTTTTTCTCTTTTAGAAAGGTTTCGAGGGTTTTTTTGGAAATATATGGGAGTGGGGAATCAAAAACAAGAGAATAAAACACGGAGAAAGGAGGAGGGATTAAGGGGGAAGGAGATGATAAAAAGAAGTTAATTTTCTTTTTTAATTCTTTTTGTATTTATTATTAAAATTAGGGTTTTTGAGAGTGAGTGGAGAAGTTTCTTAGCCTTTAAGCTTTCTCAGAGTGACACTATGTGACACACTCCACCTTAGTGCTTGGGTAAAAAAGTGACCTCTGACCCCTCCATGCATGTATGTATACTTACATTTACATGCTATGTAGCTATATGTGCATGCATGAAAAAAGATAAAATATATGCGTGTGTGAGAGATGAATATATGCAAATGCATGTAAAAGTGTGTTCGTGTGTGTGAAATATCACTGTCTTCTATGCAATATAAGGTAACATGATGGTGGTGGGATCAAATCTCTTCTGTGTAACTATTCATAAACTGCAAAAATCTGTAGAATGCCACTGTAGATTAATCATTTATTGAAGTTATAAAATAAGTTATTTATTATATATAATCTTACCTTTATTATTATTGGTTCTACATATTCACACACTCAAGTGCCTATTCACACATCCTCATATACGCCTCGTATAGGTCTACAATCACGTAAAACATTTTTGAAAAAAAAAACCCTTATATACGCCTCATATTGGCCTATATATGACATATATGGGGCATGAGTCATATACGAGACCTATACGAGGGGTCCTATATGCCACGTATAGGCCTGTACGCGGCGTATAGGAGCAGTCAAACCAGAACTAACATGAGTCAGGCACTGAGTTTGATGTAACCCAATACGTCCCCTATAGGCCTATATGAGACATATACAAGGCAGAGGGTGTACAAATAGACAGATAGGATGTGTGGATAGTTTGAGCTTTATTATAACAGTACGATTCCTTAATTTATTATTATAAATCATTTATTGAAGTTCTAAAATAAGTTATTTATTATATATAATCTTACCTTTATTTTTATAACAGTAAGACTCCTTAATTTATTATTATAAATCAATTATTGAAGTTATAAAATAAGTTATTTATTATATATAATAATCTTACCTTTCTGGTTAATAGTAAATTAATTTGCAACAATTAATATATGCTATGATAGCTATATTTATTTGGATACTTTTTTTTATAAAAATAAATTATAGCATACCTAATTTGGGTTATAGCGATTTATATTACGACTATCTAGGTTTACAGAAACGTTTTATTAAATTCTTAACTCACAAAGATATGATATTCACTTTTGTCGGATGAAAACTCTAATTAACTCATTAATATTTGTAATTGCTCATAATTAATATTTTTCATAACAATTTACATATACTGATCGATCAAGACACATCACAGCTGAAATTGTATATTTTACTTTTATTATCAATAAACATTCTTTTAGGACAAAACATCATATTAGGATCATTTATTCAATACTTGTAAGTTAGTAACAATACTTACTATGACACCTTTTCAATTCATAAGGATATAACGGACATTCTAATAATCAGTTTTGAAATAAGTAAGTTGAGGTGGACTCGTTGATTAACTCGTTTTAAAGTCACCAAAAATCTTTAATTTTGTTACAAAATTCTACCACGTATTATGATAATACGTAACCGTAGAAATCGCATAATTAAGCACATGTTTATAGTATGTGATTCTTGCGCTTCAATAAAAATAGTTACATGAGAAGAAAACTAAACGGTTTATTTTTCTCGTCTGCCCTCCTTTAATTTTATCTCCTTCAGTGGCAGATCTAGAAAATCCTTATATTGGGCAACGTTTCAAAGAAAAGGGTTAACGAAATCGAAAAAACGTCATTGACACTAAATTTACACTATCGTCGAAGCGTAAATGGGCCACGTGAGTTACCCCTTATTAAGAGGTATATCCGCCCCTGATCTCCTTTTATGTATAACATTGCGCATATACCCTATATACGTATACATGTATACATTTAGATGATTTTATCTCTTTTTATGTATAACAACCTATGTACATGTATGCATTTAGATAAAATGAAATAAATGCCATGTTTTTTTAATAATAAATCTCAAACATGTAATACATGTATGTATTTTTAGATTAATCAATGCAATGTTTTTTTAATATTAAATCTCAAACATGTGAAAAATATAGTTTCATATAATAAGCGTTTCTTACGGTTGCAAAAATATTATTATTCTAACTCCTCTTGTGTATTTCATAGAAATTTGAACTCTATAATCAATCAACTAGGTTTCAATCACTTCAAACCAAGCAGAAGACTCTTTTATTGAAGAAATGACCACCCTTTAACGAACTTGTGCAATTTCACAGCGCACAATCTCTCTCTCTCTCTCTCTTCCTTTATCTTTTTCCCTTCTTTTCTTGATTACAACACATACCCTTTTTCTCGGTTTGATTGCACGGTCAAAAACAGGCATATAATTACTTGCATCATAATACAATTCTACACTAAACTACAAATCTCATAGTAACACTTGAGCGCTACAGGTTAAACAAAGTGTAAAGCGAAACTAAACTGTCAGCTGCATGATGATTCTTAATTTCCCAGAATTATTTTACAACTTCTTGTAGTTTTATTTCATATAATTTTATTTTTATTATATTATATCGTTAATAACAAAAAAAGGTTCATATAATTTTGAGCAACATTTGATTTGGGTACGTACTTGGTAGTTATTGGTTGGTGGGCTACCAAATCTTTAACGAACTGAAAGCCAGTTAAGTAGGTAACTGAGTAGACCGGTAACGAACTTGTAAACCGGGTCGAGTTGCTGCCAATTAGGTTTTCATTTTGTGGGAAACTTTTAATATGTAAAACGAGTTTAATGTGTTCAAAAGCGTTAAATTTTCCTCAAAACATAGAACAGTTATTTGTAAATGATTTAGGGTTCTTCAAAATCCAATTGTGTAGACGTTTTTTTTTTTGTTAAATCTTGTTTTACACCACCACCCAAGTTTAAAGTACACCTGAATCGCCAATCCCACACAAAAACACATCCACCCCACCCTGCACATGATTGTCCGCAAACCCTAGCAGCCGGGTGACGATAGTTGATGTCTATAAGTAAAGCAAAGAGTAAAGTATACAAATGGTCCCTGTGGTATATCAAAGTTGTAGATTTGGTCTCTAGGTTTCTAAAAATACATGGATGGTCAATGTGGTTTCCACTTTAAAACGCAACTAGTCCATCACTTGGACCTATTAAAACCTTTAGTTGGTTGTGGATTAAATGCGTTACAAATGGCAAAGCACATGGATCATATATGTACTTTTGAAAAACTAGTGATTAAATCCAAAATTTTGGTAAACCACATGACTATTCATGTAGTTAACTCTAAAGCAAATCATGTCTAGTGAGAGACCTCAAATCGTGTAGACTAGGAGTATACACGGTCCCAGTGACGGAGTTAGCCCAAAAATTCAGGGGTATCCCAATTTTTTTGGAGGGATTAGAGGTATCTTTTATATAAAAAGATAAAAATTTTACACTACGTAGACGAAGTTGAAGAGTATTTTTACACTACAAAGAGGGAGTTAATTACCCCTCCTTGTACATTGGTTCCGCCACTGCACGGTACGGTTCGATTTTTTTGGACCAAAGCATCAATGATGTATTTGAGAAAGGACAGACCAAACTGAACAAGTTGGGTTGGTTGGCCTAATCGGTTGGTTTGGCGGTTTGAATTTTTTTAAAGAAAATCAATAGTATGTATTAAACTTCAAAAATGAAGAAGATGGTAAATAACTACGTATCCAAAAATGAAAAGGAATATCTATATTTATATGCATATCTATTCCTATATCTATCATGATAAATGAAAATCTTTGAAAATACGTGTCATTTCTTGTCGTCTTTTTACCCTTATTTTTCTGTCTTTATCCTATTAAATACCCGTGTTTTACACGGGTTACATAAATTTAATTTTATATAATAAGCAATATAGTTATATCTTTAAAATACATTGTATATTGCACGAGTTAAAAAAAATAATGTAATTAATTAACACATACAGTCGTCAAGGTATGTATTTAAATGACAAATTCGATGTACTTATTACTTATTAACAATTTAGTTTGGTTTTATTTATTAATACGTTAGAAACATGTGTATTACACATGATAGAACCAATGAAATATTAGAGGATTATTAATAAGCGAAAAAAATAAAAGAAATAAACCTAATTTAATGCTAAATACAATTAAATAAGTTAATAAATTAAAAAATAAATACTTAGAGTAATTGCAACTATGTGAGAATTAGTAATTTGTTTTTTACTTCTTAGTAGTAAGTCAGAATACTTGTTGTTTGCAAGGATATGCTCTTTAAAAAGATTTGAATATAAGTAAAATAAACTATTATATGATATGCTCTCTCAAAAAGATTTGAATATAAGTAAAATAAAATTTTGTTTAGAATTATTTATAGAAAAACAAATATTTATTCTTATCTATTTTTCTTTAAAATTATTTTATTATTTTCTATGATCATAATAAAAACAAACGTTTATATTCTTATATATTTTTTTGTTCAAAATTATTATTATTATTATTATTATTATTATTATTATTTAATATGATCATAATAGAAACAAACCTTTATCATTATCTAAATATTTATTCTTATTTAATATTTTGTTTAAAATTATTATTATTTAACATGATAGATAAATAGGAAAATAAGATGAGAAAGCATCAGAATCCAAAAATGATTTTCATTTATTAGTATAGGTAGAGGTAGATATTAACTCATAACTTTCCTGATTCTCCCTCATATTAAATATTAATATTAAATCAAAACTTCCTCGCTTTACTCATATTTATTTAATATTTTTTTCTCGACTATTTCCATTATTTTTCCCACTAAATTATCAATAACCAATTTATATTTAATTGACCTATCCCCGTGTAATAAACAGGTTTTTTAACCTAGTATAAATAATATATGACAAGCACCAACCTTAGTTTACACTGCCAGTTCCAAGTTTCAAACTGGACCGAACTGTTAACACTACCAAACAACGAAAACCAAACCATTTGAGTATTAAATCAGCCGACTTTCTTTGTTTGGGCGGATTAAACGGTTTCTGCGGTTCTTTTAACACCTGTACCATAGTACGGTGACAAGTAAAACTCTCACATCAACAAAATTTTCACTTGAAGGACTTTTTAACATGTGAAAGCATCTTCGATGGTAAAAATATGGGACATTGACGTGGCGTGGCGTTCCAAAAGGGGACATCACCACTGGAGGGAGCATGTTCATCCTAATGGTAGGTACTTCATTTATTCGGAATTTCGAATGGGGGAGGGATGAGAATGGTGGGGCCCTCTCACACATATATATAATACAATAAATATTTTTTATTTTATTTATTTTTTAAATGATGGTTGGAAAGAGATGTAGTATTGGAGAGAAAATGAGTATGTCTAAAAATCTGATGTAGTGGTTGACATGACGTGTTTGAAAGATGATACATTAGAGATACTCTAAAAGTGATCATCATTTTTACACTGCCATCAAATCTATATATATAGTTGCTTAAATGACCACATCTAAGACTATTTTCCCTTAATTATTCATTGTAATTGATTCCACATATACGGACTATCAAGTTCTAAAAGAAATTCCATGGTTTATTGGTAGCCATTAAATTGGGCATCTTCGCAGGGGCGACCCACATACAAGATGTCGAGGTCAGATGACCCCAATGATTTTGTTTTTTTAGCAAAACGTATCTAAACGATATATTAGTGACCCCAAAGTATCTTTAACGTGACTTCATATACACAATTCAAGGTTTATCTTGGAGGTGAACCCTTGGTTATTGAATTACATGGTCATAAGTTTAAGTCTTTTAGGGACCAAATTTTCCGTTTTTTTATATCATAGGTAATTAACTCAACTTAGGGTTTAGTCGTTCACAATCCAAATTCATGAATCAGACACCAAAATCCACGCATCGACCAACTCCTTAATCACCATTTCAACCAAATCGACCAGACGACCAAATCATTGATCCCTCCATTTCAATTACCATTTTTATCCCCATTTCATCTCATTCACAATACGACACCTGCCCTCCAATAACGATTACTCTCATGCCTCCTTCATCGACCACTTCATCTCGATTTCAAGCAGCAAAGCACTAAATGAGGCGATTTTTTAGGCAAACTTTCTTTTTAAATTTTGTTTTCGACTTAATATATGATGAATGTGTGATTTAACGTGTGTGTTTTTTTCATTTCCCAAATTTTATCTTAATTTTATTATATGTTTTTTGATGATCATGTATTTTTACTATGATATCGTTTTTTTTATTGTAGTACCTTACTCAGCTCAAAATTCTAATGTTTGGTTTGTGAAATGACAACCGAAAAAAATACATGATAAGAAAAAAAATCATTGGTTTGCCACTACATCTCTGTGCCTAAGCTTACTTAGAGAAGCTAGATGAACTCGTAATAAAGTTTCTTATGAAGCTTTTTCACATTAAGCTTGCAAACACCAATACATACACCATTTAGAAATGTTTCTTTCAAAAGATGGATATTCTTCATACGACCATGTATTTTTAATACATAGTGGGGACCAATGTTACACGTGAGATTAGGAGTGTGTATGGGTTGGTTTGGCTCGATGTTACTATTAACCATAACCTTAACTTTGGTTACTGCTAATTGGTAGGGCTAACTTTTAGCTAAAGTTCAAACTTTTAAGCCAATGGGTAGGGATGCAAATGAGCCGAGCCCGAGCTTGATCAGGCTCGATTCGAGCTTTGTTTTCAAAGCTCGAGCTCGGCTCGTTGGTAGTTTCTCAAGCTCGAGCTCATCTCGTTTATAATCTATTAAATAAATTTGATATAAATTATAGACTTGTTGAGGCTCACGAGCTCGATAAGCGAAGCTCGGCTCGTGTACTAAACAAGCTTATTTTTAGGTTCGGGCTCGTAAACAACTTTAAATAAGCTTGGCTTGGCCCGTTTACTAGACAACTTTAAATAAGATGTGAATGTTATTAAATATTAAGAAAAACTAATATTACACTAAGGCTCAACAAGCCTGACGAGCTTCACATGTCAAGCCCAAGCTCAGGCTCGTTAACTAAACGAGTTTTATTTTAGGCTCAAGCTCGACTCGGGCTCAATAAGGCTCGGCTCGTTTCGAGTTTTCTCGAACCGATCTTGAGTAGCTAGCGAGCCACTCGGCTCGTTTTCACCCCTACCAATAGGTGTACAAAATAAAAAATGGAACCAACCAAGTTGGACTTAGTTTTGGTTTCTTTTATAAAATAACAAGACTACACTTTTTGCTAAACTATCAATATGAGATTCCTTTTAATAAGATATTTCTCAACAACTCAAAAGACTTACTTAAGCCTTTGATTAAAAGTACAATTGTTTATCAAAATAAATGGCACGTACATCAAGATCATTTTGTTACAAACATACTTTTATCTTAGTAAAAAAAGCTTTTGCATGGTTAGTAAAAAACATAAATCTATTACATGGACTTAACATTGTAAGTTCGGTTAGGTTTTGGTTATATCGTTGTAAGGACCTGCACGAAAATGCCCTAAAACACTCCGTAAGTGTAAACCCAGACCCCTAAAACCCTAAATTTTATTAAAAATCAAGAAAATCAAAATTTAGTAAGCTGTCGCGGGCCGCATAACAGTTAAGCAAGGCTTGCGCGGGGAGCGACAGTGACGGGTAGTCCGTAAGACAACCCTTAAGTGGTATAAATGATAATAAAATCCTACATTTAATCGGGTAGTTGTCTAGAATTAGATAACTACGGTTGTTTGTGTTTCAGGTACAAACAGGAGCTTAAAATGGAAGGAACACGGAGAATAAATGAAAAAATCAATTTTTGGAATTGAAGAATTAAGTGGATAGCATTATAGAGGATGAAATTACGAGAACGTAGGCGGAAATGGTGAAGAAAACGGAGTTGAAACGAAAGAGTTATGCTGAAAACAAGTTTTCATGTTGAAGCCTGCCATAGGCTACGGCAAAGGGTCGTAGCTTACGGCGCCGGCTAGCACTTTTTGTCACCGTATGACAGTTTAAAGCCACCGTAAGCCATTCCAAGCCACCGTAGCTTACGACGCTGACTTGCGTAAATGTGTAACTTCCACCTTTTAATGCGGATTTATGGTGTCTTTTCATCTCTAATCATTCCCATTCGGTTACACACAGTTCTAGGGGCGATTTCTTGTGTTCTTGGTGCTTGAAGACAATTTCCAATGATTCGGTTTGTGTTTTTAATTGTTATGAACATTGAAACTTGTGTGAGGATGATGATTCAAGCCATGAGTGGCTAAACTCTTGATGACTGTCTTTGGTTGAAGGTTTGTATTAGACTTTATGCTTGATTTCCTAATTTCTAGAACAAACTTTGTCTTTATGATTGTTTGTTATGGTGTGTGATTGATTGTTTGTAAATTGTTGATTCTTATGTTGATCTAATTTGAAACCATACGTTCTTGGTGCTGTTGGCAATCGAGATATCATGGGTAGAATTAGGATTGGGTAAGGGTTAATTGGTCATCGGGTAACAACCTCACGTTCTAGGAATCTGAGTACTTAGTTCCCTTTTATCACAACAAGTAATCACACATGAACTATGTCTATGTAGTTCTTTCTAGTGGAATGATAGCATAAACGTCAAAGCAAACCGGAAACTAAAGATGGTCATTTGTCTCTAAATTGTCTAGAAACCAAATTTTCATTTTGCAATTAGAATAGTAATTTTAGTTTTTAAAACTCAAACAACCAATCCAACACTTTGAAATTACTTTCATTGCAATTAGTTTAATTTTAGTTAACTTAGATAAACCTTCAAATAACACATATTCCACAAACCCCCTGTGTTCGATACCCACTTGCAACTATCTATTTAGTAGTAATTGGATTAAATTTGATTGTGACCACGACATCACGTCAAATTTTGGCGCAGTTGCCGGGGAGTAGTGTGCAACGTGTGTTATTTTTTATTCTTTTAAGTTTGTTATTTTTCTGGTTTACGCTGGGTGTGTTAGTGTGCAGGTATTTACAGGTGCATGCGTACTAGAAGCTCTCATAAGCTATCACCATTGGCATTTGATCCGGAAATTGAGCGAACTTTGAGAGGAAACAGAATTTTGCTAAGAGAAAACAGAATTAGCGGTTCACCAACAACACCAACTACACCAATTACACCACTTAGATACATGGATCCACCACCACCACCACCCACTGCGGGTGAGTTTACACCACCCTTCATACCATCATCAACACAACCTTCACCAAATACCACCATGCCTAACATCACTACCGACCCTACTCCACCTCATGATGTTACACCAACCAACACTACACAACCCATTACCACCCAAGATGAACCAACACTCACTTTTAACCCTTCTACTACAATTCCACCATTCACCCATTTCTTTCAGGGTGCGGGTCAGTCATCTTCAACCTATTCAATACCATCAAACTCAACCATTGTCCATGCTACTTCTACATTTAGACCATCTAACCAGTCGGGTTTTCAATATTCAACTCTTCCATTTAGGCAATATTCGGGTATAGGGGGAGATGGAAATGATGAAGGATATGAAGATTTTGAGGGTTATGATGAAGACGGTTATGCATATGGGGGTGATGGAGATCAAGGGGAATTTGCTTATATACAAGGCCAAACTCAAGGAATGCCAAGTGTTGGTGGAATTCCACAACAACAAATTATACCACAACATATTCGGCCAAGGCCACAAGGGCCACAATTGCAACGTCCTACTCCATTGCAACAAGTTTGTCCACAAAATGCACAACCACAATTCCAAAGGCTAATTCAACACCCACCGATGCCACAACATCAATTTCAACCACATGTACCTCAAGGGCCTATACAAAGACCAATGGGTCCTATTCGTCCAAGGGGTCGGTTGGGTGTACCAAGAAGACATCTTAGAGAACATGCGAGAGGCATTGAAGCGCATTTTAGGCTGGTAATCACTCACAATCCTTCACCAGTAGTTATTCCTCACAATAATCAAGGGAGGACATTTGAGGTGAGAACCAATTCATTGCAAAGCTTACCAAAGTATAAGGGTTTAGCAACGGAGGAGCCTTATTTTCATTTGGAGGCTTATGACTCAATTTGCAACACTCTTGGGAGTCAAGGTTTTCCGACCGAGGATGTCAAGTTGGTATTATTCCAATTTTCTTTGGAAGATAAGGCAAAGAAGTGGTTTTACACTCTACCTTCGGCATCTATCTATACATGGGCGGAAATGCAACAAATCTTTTTGGATGAATTTTATACCGCCCAAAAGACAAATGATGCTAGAAAAGGGTTGAGAAGTTTCCAACAACTACAAGGTGAGATGTTCCATGAGGTATCTGAACGGTTTAACATGATGATAAAGAATTGCCCTCATCATGGGATAGAGCTATGGGAGTTGATGAATGCTTTTCATGAGGGGTTATGTGCCGAAGAGTCTCGTGACTTAATGTCTATCACGAATGGCACTTTTAGCACGAATTACGAGCATGACGATTGGGAATTCTTGGAACAAATGGCGGTCACATCAAAAAGAAAAGCTCAAGCATCAAGGAGAGCACGACCGGCCATTACCCGAACTCAAGTGCATGCGGTAGACGATGGTAATGTTCAAACTTCGAATCAAATTTATAATGCTTGTGTGCTTTGTAATGAGATAGGGCATGCGGCTGAAAATTGCCAATGAGTGGAAGGGTAATATGAGGAGGTGAATGCATTGCAAGGGTAAGGCGGGGGTGGTAGAAATTACAACATGAATTCCAATATTTACCACCCCGGTTTACGAAATCACCCGAACTTTAGATACGGGAATTCATCAAATCAAGCCAACCTGAACTTCCAAGGAAACCAAGGATTTCAAAGGCAATATCAAATGGGTTAAAGCTTTTCGGGTGGAAACGAAGTAATGGAGATGTTAAAGGCGATGCAAATTGAGATGCAACGAAGGAATCAGCTTGATGATGCTCGCATTCAAAAAGACAAAATCCGTGATAAAGCAATTCAGTCGTTGACTACCCAAATGAGTCAACTTGCGAGCGATGTGGCAATATTGAAGAAAGCAAAAGGCCAACTACAAAGTGACACGGTGACAAATCCCAGAAACATTAAAAGTGTTAATATCAATGTGGTAAGTACCGTTCCTAATAGTGAATTCAATGAAACATTTTTAACATCTTCTTGTCAAGTGAGTGCAGGTATAGGAAGGGATGCCGAGGTTGAAACGGACAAAGAGCATGGAGCACCACTCATGCCTATTCAAGTGGGAACATTAAAAATTCCTCAAGCATTGTTGGACTACGGGGCGAGTATGAGTGTGCTACCAGGCGATCTATACAATATGTACGAATTTGGTCCGCTTCAAGACATATACACCATGGTGAGTTTGGCGGATGAAAGTTGGAGGTGTCCACGGGGAATGGTTAAGAATGTTATGATTCGGTTGGGAGAATTCGACTATCCGGTGGATTTTCTGGTTTTAGATTATGTTTCTACCAAAACGGCACACAACAAAGGGTAATTTTAGGTCGACCGTTTCTTTATACGGCAAATGCTCAAATCAACTGTAGAGATGGGATTATTACTATGACCGAAAAGAACCGTAAGTTGTACTTTGATGTTCATACTAGGGAGATTAGTTATGAACCTATTGAAGAGAAGGGTAGAGAGTCTAGTAACCATATGAAAAGTGTGCATTAGAGAATAAAAACAAACAAACCACTGGGGTGTGAAAAGAAGTATGAAGGTTCGAGCAGGTATGTAGTTGACTATCCACCGAATGGACATTTGATGGATGCACTTCAACCAATGACAAGCTACAGTGGGGGAGGTGATAGGAACCGATTCTTTGAGCCACCATAAATAGAGGTGGCATGGTCTGGCTGAAGACTCGAAACTTAGCGCTGCTCGGGAGGCAATCCGGGGTTTTATATTGATCTTGCTGTGTTTATTTTTCTATGTTTCAGGGCCATGGCGACATTTAAGTGTCGGGAAGATGTGCGGATATTTGTGTGAAGGTGGTGATAGAAAGTCGGATTGTCTACAACATCTGTTGTGTCAAACTTCACCAGGTCATTGTACTCTTTCCTTAGTCTTGTTATGTTCTTTAGCTTTGAAATTTTGGTAGTTAGTTTGTTTATGTTTTGTTAAAAAAAAAAAAGCGTTTGAATGGGTTTTAGCGATCAATTCCTTTCAAAACCATACATTGGGGTCAATGTTTCCCAAGTGTGGGGATGGGGGGGGGGGATTTTTGAGAATTTTAAAAAATTTGTGAAACCAAATGCAAACTTGTCGAAATCTGAACACTTGATATTGTTCCACTTGACACACCGACACCCCTTTTTAGTCATTTCTTGGTGAGTGTTTGAGCCACACATAATTATTAAAGATGCTTTCCTTGTTTTGAGTGGCGGTGTGTGTATTGTGTTAATAGAACTTGTGCATGAATGCTTGTTAAATCCTAGAGTTAGCATGCTTGTGAAAATGATAGGGATTTTTAGGTAGCCTCGTCCGAATGTGTGAGAGTGTGGGAATTGGGGGTTGGACCTCATACGTTACATATTGGTATTGTGAGGGGTGGGGGTTTGGTCTTTAGAAAGCCATGTTTGAGCCTTATACTATTCGGTTGTGACCCAAACCTACTTCTTACAAAAAAAAACTTTACCTATTGAGACGACCCGGTTTAGGAATTTAGTTTGTGCTTGTTGATGTTCTTGTATATATTGTTGAGTTTTATGTGTTACGAAAAAAATGAAAAAAAAAAAGAAAAAAGAAAAGAAAAAAAAGAAAGAGAAAAATATGAGAAAAATACAAAAAAAAAAAGAAGTATTTAGTTGCAATAGTAGTTGAGAATGTTGAAGAAGTTGTGTATATAGTTGATGTTTGCTTTGTTTAGTAGTAGAAATAAAAACCGGGTCAAATCAATTAGCTCTTGCATATATATCCCACCATTTTCCTACCTTTACACATAGCCTCGTTATAACCCGTAAGTCCTTTTGATTCATAAGCATGCTAGGTATTTGATAGGAGGAAACTTGATTTGTATACAAGCTTATTGTCGCACAATCACACACTTGCATTGAGCGTGTTAGCATAATGTTGCTAATATTACTTGTCACCGAGAGTTGTTGTGAGGGGTTGTGTCTTGTGGTATGATAAAAAGTTAGTAAAAGGACGGTACATTTTAGCTTGGTTTGCATGTTGATCGCTTGTGGTTTTGAAATGGTTAGTGAACGAGTTGCTTGGGGCAAGCAACGGGCCGCATGTTGATTGCTTGGGGTAAACCCAGACCCCTAAAACCCTAAATTTTATTAAAAATCAAGAAAATCAAAATTTAGTAAGCTGTCGCGGGCCACGTAACAGTTAAGCAAGGCTTACGCGGGGCGCGACAGTGACGGGTAGTCCGTAGGACAACCCTTAAGTGGTATAAATGATAATAAAATCCTACATTTAATCGCGTAGTTGTCTAGAATTACATAACTACGGTTGTTTGTGTTTCAGGTACAAACAGGAGCTTAAAATGGAAGGAACACGGAAAATAAATTAAAAAATCAACTTTTGGAATTGAAGAATTAAAGCATGATAGAGGACGAAATTACGAGAACGTAGGCAAAAATGGTGAAGAAAACGGAGTTGAAACGAAAAAGTTATGCTGAAAACAAGTTTTCATGTTGAAGCCTATCGTAGGCTACGGCAAGGGCCGTAGCTTACGGCGCCGGCTGACACTTTTTGTCACCGTATGACAGTTTAAAGCCACCGTAAGCCATTCCAAGCCACCGTAAGCTACGGTGGCCACCGTAAGCTACGGTGGCCACCGTAGCTTACGGCGCTGACCTGCGTAAATGTGTAACTTCCACCTTTTAATGCGGATTTATGGTGTCTTTTCATCTCTAATCATTCCCATTCGGTTACACACAGTTCTAGGGGCGATTTCTTGTGTTCTTGGTGCTTGAACACAATTTCAAATGATTCGGTTTGTGTTTTTAATTGTTATGAACATTGAAACTTGTGTGAGGATGATGATTCAAGCCATGAGTAGCTAAACTCTTGATGACTATCTTTGGTTGAAGGTTTGTATTAGACTTTATGCTTGATTTCCTAATTTCTAGAACAAACTTTGTCTTTATGATTGTTTTTTATGGTGTGTGATTAATTTTTTGTAAATTGTTGATTCTTATGTTAATCTAATTTGAAACCATACGTTCTTGGTGCTGTTGGCAATCGAGATATCATGGGTAGAATTAGGATTGGGTAAGGGTTAATTGGTCATCAGGTAACAACCTCACGTTCTAGGAATCTGAGTACTTAGTTCCCTTTTATCACAACAAGTAATCACACATGAACTATGTCTATGTAGTTCTTTCTAGTGGAATGATAGCATAAACGTCGAAGCAAACCGGAAACTAAAGATGGTCATTTGTCTCTAAATTGTCTACAAACCAAATTTTTATTTTGTAAATTAGAATAGTAATTTTAGTTTTTAAAACTCAAATAACCAATCCAACACTTTGAATTTACTTTCATTGCAATTAGTTTAATTTTAGTTAACTTAGATAAACCTTCAAATAACACATATTCCACAAACTCCATGTGTTCGATACCCACTTGCCACTATCTATTTAGTCGTAATTGGATTAAATTTGATTGTGACCACGAGATCACGTTAGACAGCCTTGCAACTCTCCGGATAAGCTTTAGGGCCACGTGTCAGACATGTGGCAGACCTACGCCGTGACACGGCAGCCCTAGCCGTAGCTAGGGTGGCCCTCGCGGGGCGCGTAGAAAGGCCTTAGGGCCTACGCGGGTCGCGACAGAACCAAATTTCTGCTATAAATAGTACGTTGCATGGCCTTTCGTCTGTGCTCGAAAAATCACTTCAAATGATATTCTAAACTGCTCAAATTAGTGTATTTAAGTGTCGAGACGCTGCTACGATCACAGGGTAATAACTCGATCACTGCTACGATACAATGTCCGATCGATTGAAACCGATCCAATGGATGTTTAAGTGCTGCCTGAATTCGGGCTATACTTTGTGATTCGTCGTGAGGGTTTTGATTTCATGAATTTATCATAAATGTTGTATTAAGTTACTAACCTAGTCTCGTTTGCATTAGTTAACTAGGTTACCAGGCTTAATCAGTAGGCGGACTCTGTCTATTTAAACTTGTAATGTGAGTTATTCTCTTTTTACCAAATCGTTTCCAAAACCCTATTTATTTTCAAAGTTATAATTACAGAGATTAAGTCTTTGTAATCTTCACTTACAACCGGTGTGTGGGGTTTTGTATATATTACTTGATAACCGTCACTATTGAACAACGGGTTAGCCAATGGGTGATATGACCATAGTCACAGATACGGTCGAGTGACAAATACCGTTTTGGGTAATTGGTTGATATAAACATTATAATCGCCCTTAATTCTGTAATTTATAACAATGTGTTGCTTTGTACCAATTGAATGACTCGCCAGTATTTCCCGCTGATAAAATCTTTTTAAACATGTTTCAGGTGATTTACTGTGAACAAGGATAAGTGCCGTGTAGCACTACCAGCTTGGATAAACTGGCTCAGTAAATAAATAAACATGTTTTTGTAAACATGGGATTTCCTAGTGAAATTCCTTTATTGTAAATTATGGGATTTGTCTCGAAACTTGAAATAAAATAATGGAATAAATTTCAGTTTTAAATGATCCTGTTAAAATTTCCGCTGCCAAATTAAATATTAATACCATGGGTTTCTGTCCCACGGCATTCGAACCAGGAAACTGGGTCGGGGGCCATGACAGAAAAGGTGGTATCAGAGCCACTGATTTAAGCCAATTAAGTATTTAGAAATACTAAATTTTTTCAGATTGCCATTTTGTGATTCTGTGAAAATTAAATTTATAATAAATAAAATTTTTACTTGGAATTTTGTGTGTTTCTTCATGTGTGCCTAACAGCATAAATGAACTATCGGAAGCCCTCCGAAGTTTCACTATCCATACTTCTGATATGGAGATTTCCGGAACCCAGTCTGGTTATCAGGCTGACACCAAAGAGCCAATGGTCTTTCAGGCCCAGCCCCAGGAGAAACCAAAACCCAAAAAGAGAAGAAGACTTTTGGACTGGAAGCGAGGGCGCAAGAAGAAGCCAGCTGCCCAAAAGGTGGAAAAGACAGAGGATCCAAAAGACAAAGGAAAAGGAAACGAAGTAGAGGAAAGCTCTGGCCAGGCCTAGGAGTTGCCACCTTGGGAGGAACTCGATAGAAAACTGGCAAACTATGACCTCATCGGACCTGCTGACGAAACCCTTTTCAATTTCCCTGCCCAATCCGAACTTCCTATCAATTTGGAACCTGCTATTTCGGACCGTATTGTCAACCCTCAACCTTTTATAGGACAGTTGGAAGAATGGTGGACGAGTGATTGGCATTTTTAGAACTTCATGAATAACCCCAATGTTTATTTTCCCCAATTTGATCCTGAACCTGCACCTCTCCCACCTATGAGCTCGGAGAACGTTGCTGAATTACGTCGCTACGGCGAGGAACTGGTGGATGCGGGAAATCGGATTCGGGAAGCGGGGGAAAACATCACATGGAAGTACGATGAGAGGGAGCGTCGTTTCTGAAAAGCCAGCTAACTGTGGTTGAATGATTGTATAATAATAATATGTAGAAAATATATATAATATTGTATAATACTAATAAAAATAAAACATGTGTAAAATATATGGTTTGTATTGACGCATAATATTATAAAAATATATGAATGTCGCAAGGTCGATGATTTTGGCTATACGTGTGTTAACTTAATTGTGTTGTGATTACCTTATTGTGTTTAGTTGCTATCCATTGTGTCACAATAATTTGCATATATTGTTAATTATTCAGATGGAAAACACAGAAAATCAACTGGCAAATAAAGTTAATCAATCTGAACCCAATAATGAAGACCATTTTCTTAATAGGCAAAATATAGAAAATATCGTTGCTCAGGGAATAGCTAATGCTATCCCGGCAATCGTGGCTGCTGTTAAGAATCCTGCTGAACCTTTCCAAGCCAACAATAGCAAATGTACTCACGACGATAATTTTAGTAACAGTGTAAACGGTGGCGGCAATAATAATAATAATGTGGTTCAAGCCCCAGTACTTAAGAAAATGAAAGTGGCAACGACTGGTTGCACTTATAAATAATTCCTTGCCTGTAAACCAGTCGAATTTGCAGGCAATGAAGGGGCAACTGCCGCACTACGTTGGTTAGAAAAGACCGAAGCAGTAATTAAAATTAGTAAATGCGAAGAGGAAGACAAGATTATGTATGCATCCCACCTTTTCAAAGAAAATGCATTAGAATGGTGGAACACGGTGCTACAGGCAAAGGGAAGTGACGTGGCTTATGCCATGAGTTGGGAGGAATTTAAGGAATTGGTGGAAAGAAAGTTTTGTCCCTTCTACGAAAAGGAACAAATGACAAATAAGTTCCTGAACCACCGGATGGTGGACGTTGATTGTCGTGGGTATACTTCGAAATTCTTCGAGTATGCTAGAATTTTACCAACTCTGGCTTCGCTAGAACCGGTGCTTATTTCTCGCTACATTTAGGGGTTAATTAGCGAGATTCGTGATATAGTCAAAGCTGCGAGACCCTGCACAATTGACGATGCGGTCGAACTGGCCAACACCTTGACTGACGAACTGGTGCGCACAAGAGAAGAAAACAGGAAAAAGGAATTGGCCCAAAAGATTACCCAAGGGTTCCGTGGGGGTAATACTAATAATAACTTCAAGAAAAAGGGAACTGGGCAATCGTCCACACCTCCATTCTGCAGAAACTGTCGAAAGAAACATTTTAGTAAATGTCAAGAAAATTGTAATTTCTGCAAGGCGCCGAAGCACCGAGAGGAGGAGTGCAGGAAGAAATCAAAGATTTGCTACAATTGCGGAGAAGCTGGGCATTTCCGACCAGAATGCCCTAAATTGGTCAAGCCAGTTGACAACAAGGCAAAAGTAACTGAAGGAACTAATAAAAAGAATGCAAGAGCCTTCAGCTGACAATGCAAGAAGCAGATTTAATCCCGGACGTAATAGCTGGTACGTTTCTTGTACATGACATTTACGCAAAAGTTATTATTTGACTCTGGTGCAAACCAAAGTTTTATAAATACTTCATTCTGCCAAGCTCTTAAGCAACCCTTAACCAGACTTAAGCAAGTTTTTACGGTAGAAACGGCAGATGGTAATTATGTCATCATAGATAAGGTTCTCCAAGAGGGGAAGATAGAACTCTCAGGCCATAAATTTTCTGCGAACCTACTACCTATGAATCTAGCCGGATTCGACGTCGTATTAGGAATGGATTGGTTAGTAGCTAACCATGCTCGAATCCTATGTGATAAAAATTCCAAAGAAATTCATACACCAGCAGGAGAAGTAATTGTGATTTCAAGAGATAAGCCGGGTAAACCAATGAAGTTCATTTCAGTAATGAAAGTTGCTAGTTATGAACGAAAACAAGGAATAGTGTATATGATTTTGGTAATAATTAACACTAAAAGTAAAGTATTTAAGGAAATTCCAGTAGTATCAGAATACCCGGATGTATTCCCCGAAGAACTACCCGGATTACCACCAGATAGGGAAGTAGAATTTAGAATTCATCTAATCTCTGAAACTACACCAATAGCTAAGGCACCTTATCGATTAGCACCCACAGAAATGTTAGAACTAAAAAAGTAGTTAGATGAATTGCTAAGCAAAGGATTTATACAACCTAGTTCATCCCCTTAGGGAGCACCAGTGTTGTTCGTGAAAAAGAAGGATGGTTCGATGCGGATGTGTATCGACTATAGGGAATTGAATAAAGTTACAATTAAGAATCGATACCCATTACCTAGGATTGATGATCTTTTTGATCAACTTCAGGGAGCTAGATATTTCTCTAAAATAGACTTGCGCTCTGGATATCATCAGTTGAAGGTACAGGAAGAAGGCATGCCTAAAATTGCTTTCAGGACTATGTATGGTCACTACGAGTTTACAGTCATGCCCTTTGGATTGACGAATGCCCCTGCAGCATTCATGGACATGATGAATAGGATCTGTAAGCCGTATTTGGATAAATTTGTAACTGTCTTCATCAACGATATACTTATTTATTCCAAAAGCCAGGACGAGCATTGTGAGCACCTGTATGCCCTCTTAGCTCTGTTGAGAAAGGAAAAGCTTTACGCCAAATTCTCGAAGTGTGAATTTTGGCTACAAGAGGTGCAATTTTTAGGACACATGGTGAATCACGAAGGTATTCGCATAGATCCTTCCAAGATAGAAGCGATCACCAATTGGAAGGTCCCGCAATTAGCTACTAAAGTTAGAAGTTTTCTAAGGTTAGCCGGATATTATAGACGCTTCATAAGAGACTTCTCTAAGATAGTTGTTCTATTAACTAAGCTAACTTGTAAAACAGTTAAGTTTAAATGGGGACCTAAGCAAGAAGAAGCCATTAGGATTCTAAAGCAAAGGCTAACAAACGCCCCAATTCTGGCCTTACCAGATGGAACAGAAGATTTTAAAGTCTGCTGCGACGCTTCTAAGCTAGGGTTAAGATGTGTGCTAATGCAACGCAAAAAGGTAATTGTGTATGCATCAATGCAGTTGAAAAAGCACGAGGAAAATTATACGACTCATGATTTAGAATTAGGAGCAATAATTTTTGCCCTTAAGATTTGGAGACATTATCTGTACGGAAGTAAGTTTACTGTCTATACAGATCATAAGAGCTTAAGATACATATTTGGGCAAAAAGAATTAAACATGAGGCAAAGAAGATGGATGGAAATTCTAAGTGACTACGACTGTGATATTCAGTATCACGAAGGAAAGGCAAATGTAGTAGCAGATGCCCTAAGTCATAAGTACCATGAAAAGCAAAGACGAATTCGTGCTCTTAGATTAAATCTCCAGTTAGATTTAATGGAAAAACTTAAGCACGTTTAGGAAACAACAATCAAGGATGATGCTGAAGGAATGAAAGGATTGATAAAAGAATTAGAGCAAGGGACTGATGGGATTTGGAGATTCCATAAGAACAGGATTTGGGTACCTAGGCAAGGAAATTTAAGAGATAAGATTTTAAAAGAAGCCCATAAATCTAGGTATACAATGCACCCTGGTAATAACAAGATGTATCAAGACTTAAGAAATAACTTCTGGTGGATAGGAATGAAAAAAGACATAGCCAAATACGTTTCTAAGTGCCTAACTTGTTCGCAAGTTAAGGCAGAACACCAGAAACCTTCAGGGTTACTTCAACAGTTAGAAATTCCTGTACGGAAATGGGAACTAATAACAATGGACTTTGTTACTAAGCTACCCAAGACCAGGAAAGTTAACGATGCAATATGGGTAATTCTAGATTGATTAACCAAATCAGCCCATTTCCTGCCAATGAAGGAAACCTTTAGTATGGAAAGATTGGCTAAATTGTATGTGGACGAGGTAGTGTCACTACATGGAGTTCCACTCTCCATTGTATCAGATAGGGATAGTCGTTTCACTTCGCATTTCTGGACAAGTTTCCAAGGAGCAATGGGGACACGCTTAAATTTAAGTACTGCGTACCATCCCCAAACAGATGGACAAAGTGAAAGGACGATCCAAACCCTGGAAGACATGCTCAGGGCATGTGTAATAGATTTTGGTGGAAACTGGGATGACCACCTACCCTTAATCGAATTCTCCTATAACAATAGTTATCACACAAGCATCAATGTTGCCCCGTTCGAAGCACTCTATGGACGAAAGTGTCGAATCCCTGTATGTTGGGCAGAAATAGGAGAAAATTATCAGGTCCCGAGATTGTACAGGAAACCACCGACAAAATAACTCAAATCAAGGAAAGACTAAAAACGGCTCGAGATCGTCAGAAGAGTTATGCAGACAATCGACGCAAACCGTTAGAGTTCCAAGTTGGAGACAAGGTACTCTTGAAAGTTTCTCCTTGGAAAGGGGTAGTTCGGTTCGGTAAGAAAGGAAAGTTAAGTCCAAGATACATAGGACCATTCTCAATTACTCAACGAATAGGACCAGTTGCCTATCGCTTACAACTACCGGAAGAATTAGCCGGGTTACATGATGTGTTTCATGTATCTAATCTCAAGAAATGTTTGTCTGATGAATCACTGGTAGTACCTCTTCAAGACATAGAGGTAAATGAAAGGTTGAAATTCGTTGAGAGACCTCTTCAAATAGAAGATAGAAAGGTTAAACACCTTAAACACAAGAGACTGGTACTGGTCAAAGTAAAAGGGGATTCGAAAAGAGGACCTGAGTACACATGGGAACTGGAATCGGAGATGAAGCGAAAGTATCCTTACTTGTTCCAGTAAATCTCGAGGACAAGATTTTAAATAAGGTGGGGAGGATGTAAGGACCTGCAAGAAAATGTCCTAAAACACTCCGTAAGTGTAAACCCAGACCCCTAAACCCTAAATTTTATTAAAAATCAAGAAAATCAAAATTTAGTAAGCTGTCGCGGGCCGCGTAGGAGATAAGCAAGGCTTACGCGGTGCGCGACAGCCTTGCAACTCTCCGGATAAGCTTTAGGGCCACGTGTCAGACACGTGGCAGACCTACGCTGTGACACGACAGCCCTAGCCGTAGCTAGGGTGGCCCTCACGGGGCGCGTAGAAAGGCCTTAGGGCCTACGCGGGACTCGACAAACCCAAATTTCTGCTATAAATAGTACGTTGCATGGCCTTTCGTCTGTGCTCGAAAAATCACTTCAAAAGACGTTCTAAACTGCTCAAATTAGTGTATTTAAGTGTCGAGACACTGCTACGATCACAGGGTAATAACTTGATTATTGCTACGATACCATGTCCGATCGATTGAAACCGATCCGATGGATGTTTAAGTGTTGCCTGAATTTGGGCTATACTTTGTCATTCGTCATGAGGGTTTTGATTTCGTGAATTTATCGTAAATGTTGTATTAAGTTACTAACCTGGTCTCGTTTGCATTATTTAACTAGGGTACCAGGCTTAATCAGTAGGCGAACTCTGTCCATTTAAACTTGCAATGTGAGTTATTCTCTTTTTACCAAATCGTTTCCAAAACCCTATTTATTTTCAAAGTTATAATTACAGAGATTAAGTCTTTGTAATCTTCAATTACAGCCGGTATGTAGGGTTTTGTATACATTACTTGATAACCGTCACCATTGGACAACGGGTTAGCCAATGGGTGATATGACCATAGTCACAGATACGGTCGAGTGACAGATACCGTTTTGGGTAATTAGTTGATATAAACACTGTAATCGCCCTTAATACTGTAATTTATAATAATGTGTCATTTTGTACCAATTGAATGACTCGTCAGTATTTCCCGCTGATAAAATCTTTTTGAACATGTTTCAGGTGATTTACTGTGAACAATGAAAAGTGTCGTGTAGCATTACCAGCTTGGATAAAGTGGCTCAGTAAATAAATAGACATGTTTTTGTAAACTGTCACACCCCGATTTCCACGTGTCTCACCGGTGGGCCCGGTGGGGGATTACCGTGACGTAGTTGGCAACATTATAGTCAAACCACACAATATATATGAATGCACAGCGGAAGCATAAAGATAATATATTTCAACGTTAAGTGTAATATCAAAGTATCACCAATGTTGAAATAAAATCCACAGGGGATCAAAATAATAAATAACAAAAGTATTGTTCAACAGACTTCAGGCATCTTAAGCTTGCGAGACTTCTAGTGATGCTAAGGAGAAATCCCAGCCAATTACGTATAGTACCTGCATTTAGTCTTTTTGGGAAAATACGTCAGTTTACACTGGTAAATACATTCAACCGACACTTTTGTAAAATGTTTAATAAAATTGGTTTAAATGCTCAAGGCACAAACTCTTTATAACTTGGGATAATTTATAATCAAATCTTGTAAAGATTTACATGTTACTATGCGTTCGGTCGCCCGGGTCGTGCCGGGTTAAAGTTTAATAGACACACCACATAGCATAAAACCGTGGCGGGTAACCAACGGCTACACTTTTATAATCATGGACATAATGTCGGGTGTACGCCTACACCCGGATGTCAAGGTCGTGGCCATTCGTAAATGCTGCCAAGGATATCCAGGACATGGTCATTAAGCCCCCAAAGGCGTCAAGCCAACAAAACAAGTTTTTAAACGGGTCACATTGATAATACCCAACTACTAATGAGTTGGGGTCAATTGCCCGACCAAGCGGTATTTTAAATACTGTAACACAAGCCCGTATAACGGAAAATAAGTTAAAAGTATTTACCTTTGCAAGTATTAATCCTTAATCAAAATAAATTGCAGATAGCTTTTACTGGTCTCCTATTCTGGAACGAAGGTTATAAAATAACCTATTAGAATCCTAACGGGTCTTTAATCTAGCCGTAGCTTAGACCGGTCAGTTTCAAAGGATAGATACGGTTTAATCGCGTGAAAGGCGAAAACCGGGAATGGAATGTGATTTTGACCCAACAAGTTTGAAGACTTGTTTTATAGGGGTATAATAATCACACTCTGTAATTTGGGGTCAAAACAATATGGTTTGACCCGTTTCGGCTAGTTTATATAAACTAGTTACATAAGCCGAACCGTGCGCGCAAAAGGCGTAACGGGTAACCGTAGGAGTCCTACACTGTTTTCCTAAGTCAATATGCCTTAAAGAGGTTGTGGTATCAGTAGGATACCTTCCATAATGCCCGTAACGAGTTTAAGTTCATTTTATGCCCCGAAGGGGTATTTCGGTCTTTTTAAAGATTATAAAAGAGGTTTCTGAGTTCTACAGGAAATCTGAGTTTCCCGAACAGTTTATAAAGTTCAAAATACTTTATTTATTATTTAAAATCCGTAGCAACTGGAATCGGGTCAAAAGACCTTGTAGAACTCAAGTTATGGCCGAAAAGGGTATATTCGGTATTACCGAACCGTTGCCATAACCGCAGGTTATGAGCAGGTTAAAAATAATTAAAAATCTTTACAAATCCCAAAATATTATTTTACAACAGTGAGTAAAAGGTTTGGTGTCGAAATCCGGGTTTAGATAGGCGTTATGCTACTTGCGCTATTTAATTACTAAAGTTTCGCAATTTACGCTATTTAGCATAACTCTTATTCTGGACTTCGGATTGACATGAGATTTTAGGGACATGCTTAGAAATCAGTAACCAAGGTTATGATCCTTTCACATGTCCGAAATTCTCGTTTTAATTTAAAAAGGGCGTTACGGTCAACTTTTAAGCATTTAACGGAAATGTGTAAAAGACTCGGACAAACAACGAACCGGTCACAGAGGGTTATACCATCATGTAACCTGGTCCTAAGAGAGTCCTAAGGCATATCTAAATCAAACTTTAACGGGTCAGAACTGAAGTCAATGCAAAAGTCAAACTTTTGCGACTTTCGGCTCCGAACCGGGTCTAAACAGAAAATGGTCGGATCAAACGAGCTTAGACTAGTTTATATACTTATTATCATGTTTTATGAGTGTTCAAACAGGTTACATATCATCTATATTACAGATTATGCAAGAAATCGCAAAATGACCTTTCTGTTGACTTTTTCTAAGCACGTTTGACTCGACATTCGGACTAGTTAGAGTGGGAATCAGAGGGTGCCCTTTTAGGGGTTTAATGCCCACATGATTACCATCATATAACTATCTTTGATTCGACAAACCACTGGACCATTCGTGATTTATCGCAAAGTCAATTGTTAGTTACGACGGATTGACTTTTAAGCTAAACTAAGCAAAAACTAAGCCATAAAAGGGTTGGCATACTTACAGAAGCTTGGTGCACGACTTAGAATGATAGAGGAATGCTTGAGAGCTCCAGAAATGATCAGAAGGCAAGTTTTGAGGTGTGTTTCACTTATGCACAATGCCTTGCCTTTTATAGTGAAAAAATGGACTTAAGATCATTACACATCACCCTACCATGGAGCATAGATGTTCAGCAGGTGGCCCTGGGTGCTAGGTGTCATGTAGAGGGCGCCCATGCTTCATTTATTGCTCAAATGACCGTTCACAACTTCAAACAACAAGTCTGTCCAAAGTTTCTGCATCTGGGACTTGTACGCGGCCCGCATTAGGATCAAGCAACTCACACGCAGGCCGCATGGATCCTAATGTCAGAAAACGTATCTTCCTCTGGCGCGCGGCCCGCATTAGCTCGTGCATATCTTCAACGCGGCCCGCCTGAGGGTTAATTAACAAGATTTTCAAATCTTTTGTAATGATTAGCCTGACCTTTCGGTTTCGAAGGGGTAACTTTGCGATTTGGCCCTCGATTATTTACAACTAAGGGCCTCGTGCCTTTTACCCGCACTGTTAAGTCCCCGGTTAGTTTAATTACTATCCGAAAAGCCTTAACTTTTATTGTTGACGCTTTTAACCCCTCTCGTACGAATTTGATCATAACTTTCTCGTTTTAAAACGGAACTTCGCGAAATTTATGTAGTATATTCTAGTGAGCGTATTTTACTGTTACATAGCCTTGGGTTCGTCAAAGGGTCACTCAGAGGTATAAATTAAACATGTTGCCACAATTAACCCCTGCAGCTTGTAATCCCTCACTTTCTTCCGCGTTTCGCTCGGTACGATCCATGATTTATTTGTTTGAAGGTACGAGCATCATTTAGGGTTACTATACAGTATATTTACCCTTCGTTGATATTTATAACCCTCGAATTTACATACTTTCAAGGTTTGTCAACTTTAGTCCTTTATTTAATATCTAATGCCACGTGTAAACTCATGACACGTGTTAACACATTATTGGACACAAAATTTCGAGGTGTTACATAAACAGGAGATTTCCCAGTGAAATTCCTTTATTGTAAATTACGGGATTTTTCCCGAAACTTGAAATAAAATAATGGAGTAAATTTCAGTTTTAAATGATCCTGTTAAAATTTCCGCTGCCAAATTAAATATTAATACCACGGGTTTCTGTCCCGCGGCATTCGAACCAGGAAACTGGGTCGGGGCCCGTGACAATCGCTTACCAAAGCTTCATAACCATAACCATAACCACTCAGTTGGTTAAACAAATTTCATTACCATAACCATTGGTTATGTTGGTTATTGATTAAAATCGGTTCGGTTACGTCGATTATGGTTCGGCTATCGGTTATGATGATTAATTTGCTCACCCTTACTTGAAATGAGAGGGACTTTGAGATTACCAATGTTACTACATGAACGTGCCTTGTTACAAGGTCTAGAGCAAGAACCAAGAACATCATCAAAGCCATGTATTGATTTGTTGAGTTCACACCATAGGGCATGTGGCCCAACCCCAAATTTGCACAACCATATTATTAGCTTTATGAAAAATATTGTCGTAAAACAAGCTCTCAGAGGTCGAGTACTCGCTACAGCCGAGGCCCGGGTGCGTTCCGTCTAGGCCGAGTAATTCTCGAATACTCTCAACTCCGACTAAGGAGCGCTTATTGACTTTTGCAACCAAATGTTGTCATTTTTAGGTGATTTTAAAGCTGAAATTAAATACATTCATTTATCTTTACTTTTATATATCTGAGATATCTAATGACGTGTAGGCTTATAGTTGATTTTAAAGGATTGAAGTTTCACTTGATAATTTAAATACCCACACATGTGACCATGGTACTACTATTGCTTGATTCCTTAACATTCATTCAATTCTTTGTACACTTTTGATGTCGAATTTGAAAAGTCAAATACATGTTATTATTGTAGTATTGAAAGCCCCTTTATCCAATATTCCTCTTATTGTTTATAAACATCGATTTAAGTAAAGATACAAATTAGATGTTAGCATGTATAATTACATATGATTTCAACAAATACATAAGCATATGATTTCTAACCCAATTTCAAAACAACTTTAGATCATCATCAATCATCATCATCATCATCATCATCATCATCATCATCATCATCATCATCATCATCATCATCATCATCATCATACTCAGTAAATCCCACCAATAGTAAAGCAAAGGTAGCGTCTGATGAGGGTAAGATGTAGACAACCTTACCTCTACCCCGTAGGAATAAAGAGGCTGCTTCTAGTGAGACCCCAGGCTCGATAGTAGTTTTGCATCAAGCCTTGGACACAAGGCAAATAACACTCAGCAATCGGGACAACGACCGATTTGTTTTCGTTCATGTGTGTGTTTCATGCGGGAAAATGTAGCAATAAAAGAGGTGCCATCACAAAGAAAGTAAGACGGTGATGCTGGTTTGGTGGTGTGTTGCAGTGTAGGATGGTGATGGTGTTATTTCTTTTTGTTAACATTATATATCAATATCATTCCACACGAAAAACGTTTGGAAGAATGGGATGAATTAGGGATGATAATGGCAATGTATGATACAGGTATTAATAATTTCATTCTCATACCTAATTACAAAATTGCGTCTCATGTATACGCATTTGAAACCCGTTGCTCATTGCATATTGAGTTCAAAGCATCTCGTATATCCATCTATATATGGTCTTATGCGATTAACAATGACCCATTGAGATGCTCATTTCCCAAAACTCAATTCTAAACTCACTTCAAAAACCAATTTGAAATATCAAATATGATTACTTTCTAGTGATTTCATATTTTAATACTTCTAGGTTTTTAACCTCGTGATGTTGTTTATTAATTTCTAATGATTATACAATATGTTAATATAATCTATTTTAATATGGGTAACTGAATCAGGTGTTGGATAGGCAGTAACAAATACATAACCCGTCCCAAACTAGCAAAAACTTGCAAAACTAATCACACACTCGAATATTTGTCCTATTACAATTACCTGTCCTAGATGTTTTAGATTTTCTTATTAGATTCGAGTTCTTTTATGATAAATAGGTTTGTGTTTAGGAAATAGTAAAACTTAAATCTATATCTATATCTATCTATACTTTCTATAAAAGGAGAAATCCAAGTGACATAAGAAAAGCTGATGTGTCAGCAGGAGAGCATGTCCAACAATGCTTTTCTTATGTCATCCGCGATGAGGTGGCAGCGATAGAGGAAGCATAATGACATCATAATTCAAAGATCTGCCATACAAACCACTGCCCCAATTTTTAATTTCAAAGGTCTGGCCCACATTCAATTATGAAACCGCTGATGTTCATTGAAATTTCAAACCACTGATGCTCATTAAAATGGGAGGGTAATTTGAAATTTAAAACTTCATAGGGATATGTAATTTGCATTTAATGTCATCAGATCTTTAATTCTTCTCTCTCTCAAATATAAATTCAAACCCAAATCCAAAGTCGATCATAATTTCAAAAACCCATTTCAATCTCTCTGTCTACTCTCTCTCAACTCTCTATCTCTAAAACTGTAGATACAGAGAAGAGGATGAAGAAGACAAAGGCGTTGCATTTAACATCGATTTGAATGGTAGTTTAAAAAATAGATATTTTTTTATTTTTTTATCACAAACTGAAGGTTTGTATGCTAAATGTTCTTCAGGTAGATCTTGCTGGATTTCTTATTTGGTGTTGAAGTCTTGAGTTCGTTGGCCGAGCTTCCGAATGTGATCAAGGTTATAAAATGGATCTCAACTTTATTGATGAAGAGGTAATGTCTGTTTGTGTTTAAAATAAATCATGATTCTATGAAATTTGATTGATATGTTTGTATCTTTTGATTTTGTCTTTGATTTGTTATTGTTTATTCAGATGCTTGCATTGGTGTACCATGTGATTACGAGTAGATTGATTTTGATATATTTGTAAAAAGGAGAAATCCCAATGCAAATTAGAAAACCTGGTGATGTCTGTTTATTCATCATGGTTAATATTGATTTGAATATTATGCAGACGAATGGTAGTTTAAAAATAGATATTTTTTGATTTTTTTCTTTTTATTATGAACTGAAAGTTTGGATGCTAAATGTTCTTCAGGTAGATCTTGCTGGATTTGTTATTTGGTGTTGAAGTCTTGAGTTCGTTGGCCGAGCTTCCGAATGTGATCAAGGTTATAAAATGGATCTCAACTTTATTGATGAAGAGGTAATGTCTGTTTGTGTTTAAAATAAATCATGATTCTATGAAATTTGATTGATATGTTTGTAGCTTTAGATTTTGTCTTTGATTTGTTATTCTTTATTCAGATGCTTGCATTGGTGTACCATGTGATTACGAGTAGAATGATTTTGATATGTTTGTAAAAAGGAGAAATCCCAATGCAAATTAGAAAACCTGGTGATGTCTATTTATTCATCATGGTTAATATCGATTTGAATATTATGCAGACGAACGGTAGTTTAAAAATAGATATTTTTTGATTTTGTTTTCTTTTTATCATGAACTGAAAGTTTGGATGCTAAATGTTCTTCAGGTAGATCTTGCTAGATTTGTTATTTGGTGTTGAAGTCTTGAGTTCGTTAGCCAAGCTTCCGAATGTGATCAAGGTTATAAAATGATTCTATGAAATTTGTTTGATATGTTTGTAGCTTTTGATTTTGTCTTTGATTTGTTATTGTTTATTGTTTATTCAGATGCTTGCATTGGTGTATGAAAGTTGTTAAAGAGGAAGCACTTATGTACCTAAGGCCTGATCAACCAAAGGAAAACCACTGCTCAGTAACAGCAGTGGTTCAGTATCTACAGCGGATTCAACATCAGTATTTATGTATCAGTTTTTCTTATGTAACAGTGTTTAGTGTATCGGTGTTTAGATTTTGTTACAGCTTTGATGACGGCTGTTAGATTTATGACAATGTAATTGCTACAGTTTGAATATTATTGTTATTATATTATCATATGTTGATCGTGGTCTGTTAAAGCACTGCTCTTAAACATTCTCTGTTGAACTGCATCATCTGTTAGTCCATAGGAGAGGTTCTCTTTGGCAGACCTTTGCTTGAACCATCTCAGTATTTATCAGCAGATGTTCATCATGAGGCGTGTGTAAACAGATGTTTGAAATCCTCTGTTGAAGTGTATCAGTGTTAAGTCACAACATATGTTAGCAATTTATACTGTGGAATGATCAGCAGATGTTATGTTTTGTAGACCTTTGTTTCAACAGCAGATGTTAGCTTTATGATACTTTTGTATTCATATTCAGCAGCAGAGGTAGTTTTATCAGCAGAGGTTATTTGCTGTAACAGTCTTTGTGTTTATTAGCAGAGGTTGTTTTATCAGCAGAGGTTATTTGCTATAACAGTCTTTATGTTTATTAGCAGAGGTTGTGTTTATCAAGAGGTTATTTGCTATAACAGTCTTTGTGTTTATCAGCAGATGTTGTTTGGAACAACAGACTTTGCTTGAACAGATTTTTTGTTTGACATAGCTTTTGGTTTGTCAGACTTTATCTAAATAGAGGTTGAGTGTATAAATTTACAGAATATAATTCAAGTTTTAATGTATCATGAAGAGCCAATTAAAATATATGGAGAATGTACAACAAAGTTTTAAGTTAATATAAATAATAAGATAAGCATACATGATTATAATTTAAATATTCGTAAGTCGTAAGTTTTCAAAATATAGAAGTTTGATACATCACCATCCCATAATTTTTCTCAAATGAGATAATACCAACAACCACAACTATCTGTAGACTTTCTTTAAGATCAGCTTGGCTTTTTCTTTAGAGTAGACAAATTTGCATCTCATATTTCTGTAGATACCATTGGGCTTAGTGAACTTCTTGGTGAATTGACAAGCCGCGTATCTAAATCCCTTGCCATGCTTCTCCCGTCGAAAGTCAACTACAGTGTCAACTCCATTCAGATTTTCAACTGTCATCTTCAATGTTCTATGAATCTTTGATAAAGAAGCTACTTTCACATCCAGACGCTTAAAAATAAATATAAAATACCAATAATTAATAAGAAATACATAATGTATTTAAGTAAAGTAGCAAAAATTACAGCTTAATTGTAACAAACATTTAACAGCCAAAGAATGAGGAATAATATATTAACAGAATAAACTTACAAAATGTTTGCTGCAGTACCATACGATTTGTAAGGGGTATCCATCAGTATCAGCTTCATAATCTGAGACAGTGGCAACAAAATCTGCGTCGTCGATATCATTGGATGATTCCTTTGATACAACATAATCACTATCAGAATCTATGTCATTGGATTCTTCAACATTCGACTGGTGTTGCAGATCCTCGGTAATTTGAGGAACTTCCAAATTGGGTGAGGAAGTATCGTCTATCGGACTGTCATTGGATTTTGGTGCAAAAATCTCACATCCATTCAAATCAAAGGCAGTACGCAGAAAGATGTAATCCGCTGCGTATCTTAAAACAAGTACAATTCCTGTTTGCATACCCATGTAGTGTACAACCTTTTTCCCATCCATAGGTTATAAATTAACAATTCCGAAGAGGATCACGTTGAAGTAGTACATCAAAAGAGTCCCACTGATTCACATAGATCTTATGTAACACACGTGTCACACCCCGATTTCCACGTGTCTCACCGGTGGGCCCGGTGGGGGATTACCGTGACGATGTTGGCAACAATATAGTCAAACCACACAATTATATAAATGCACAGCGGAAGCTTTAAGATAAATATATACTTCAACCTCTGGTTGTAATATCAAATGTATTACAGAAGTCGAATGTATCCACAGCGGATCAAAATAAATAAATATTGTTCATTCAGATACGGCATCGAGTTTGTGAGACTATTCGTGATGCTTAGGAAGCTTATACCAGCCAATTTCGTATAGTACCTGCACTTAATCTTTTTGGGGAAAATACGTCAGTTTACACTGGTAAATACATTCAACTGACACATTTGAAAATGTTTATTTAAAATTGATTTGAATGCACAAGGCACAAACTCTTTTATAACTTGGGAAAATTATTAAAATCTTGTGAACGTATTACATGTTCTTTTATGCGTTCAGTAGCCCGGGTCGTGCCGGGTTAAAGATTTATAGACACACCACATTGCGTAAAACCGTAGTATAAAAACCAACGGCTACGTCTTTTAATTTAATGTCGACAATGTATACCGGGTGTACGCCTACACCGGGATGTCGATGGTCGTGGCCATTTCGTAAAATGATGCCAAGGATATCCGGGACAACGGTCATTAAACCCCCCAAAGGCCTTTAAGAAACAAAACTGTTTAAATGAGCCGATCATATTATTTAATTAACCACCTAAGCGATGGAAAAATATAATGCTCAATCAAGCGGTATTAACATACCGTAACCCAAGCCCGTATAGGGGAAATAAGTTAAAGTATTTACCTTTGCAAGTATTTTCCTTAGTTTGATTAAATCACCGATAGCTTTTACTGGGGCTCCTAATCTGGAACGAAGGTTTTAATTAACCTCTTAGAATCCTAACGGGTCTTTATATTAGCCGTAGCCTAGACCGGTTGGTTCCGATATATAGATATGGTTTAATCGCGTGAAAGGCGAAAACCGAGAATGGAGTGTGATTCTGACCCAACAAGCTCAGAGACTTGTTTTATATAGGTCTAAGGTTCACACTCTGGATTTTGGGGTCCAAATAATATAATTTGACCCGTATCGGCTAATTTATGAAAACTAGTTTCATAAGCCGAACCGTGCGCGCAATAGGCGAAACGGTTAACCATGAGAGTCCTACGCTTATTTCCTAGGTCAATGTGCCTTAAAGAGATTGTGGTATCAGTAGGATACCTTTCGTGATGCCCGTAACGAGTTTTAGTTAATATTACGCCCCGTAGGGGTTTTCCGGTCATTTTAAAGACTTTTAAAGAGCTTTTCGAGTTCTACAGGAAATCTGGGTTTCCCGAACAGTTTATAAAGTCTAAAATACTTTATTTATTATTTAAAATCAGTAGCAACTGGAATCGGGTCAAAAAACCTTGTAGAACTCAAGTTTCGGCCGAAAAGGGCATATTCGGTATTTACCGAACCGTGGCCATAACCGCAGGTTATGAGCAAGGTAAAAATTATTAAAAATCTCTAAAATTCCCAAAATATTATTTTATAACAGTGGGTAAAAGTTTTGGTGACGAAATCTTGGTTTAGATAGGTGTTATGCTAATTGCGCCTTTTATTACAAAAGTCTATTTTAATCACGCTATTTAGCATAACTCTCATTCTAGACCTCGGATTGACGTGAAACTTTAAGGACATGCTTATAATTTAATAAGCAAGGTTCTGGTCCGTTCACGTGTCCGAAATACTCGTTTTATTTTCAAAATGGCGTTACGGTCAACTTTTAGGCGATTAACGGAAATGCGCAAAAGACTCGGATAACTCGTGAACCGATCACAGAGGTTTATACCATCATGTAACCTGGACCTAAGAGAGTCCTAAGGCATATCTATACCTCACTAGAACGGGTCAGAACTGAAGTTAAAGCAAAAGTCAAACTTTTGCGACATTCGGCTCCGAACCGGGTCAATATAGCAAATGGTCGATTCAAACGAGCGCAAACAAGTTTACATACTTATTATCATGTTTTATGATTATCAAAACAGGTTTCATAGTATATACATTACAGATTATGTACAAAATGGCAAAACGACTTTCTGTTGACTTTTTAAGTGCGCGTTTGACTCCATATTCGACATAGTTAGAGTGGTGATCAGAGGGAACCCTTTTAGGGGTTTATTACCCACATAAATACCAACTCAAAACTACTTTTGATCCGACAATTCACTGGACCATTTGTGAATTATCGCTATGACAACCGTTAGTTACGACGGTTTGGTTTATGAGCTAAATCTATGGAAATACAAGACTAAAATGGATTTGGACGACTTACAGAAGTTGTATCTTGCTTAGAGAGCAGAGAAGAAATGCTTGGGAGCTTTAGAATGATCAGTAGTTGAGTGTTTGAGTTGTGTGAATGTTATGAGCCAAATGTGGCTATTTATAGTGCAACAAAGCCCTCAAGATCATTACACAACAACCTACACTGATCATGGATGATGGGCAGGTGTCCCATAGAGCTATGGGTCGAGTATAGGGTGCCCATGCCTCATTTATTGGCGTTTTGATCGTTCACAAGCTCAAAAGGCAAGAAACTACAAACATTCTGCATCTGGGCGTCTAATGCGGCCCGCATGGGAGTTCCATGCATGTTTAATGCGGGTCGCCTGAGATTCAAATATCAGGCGCGTATCTTAGGTGGCTCGCGGCCCGCCTCAACTTAGGCCAAAACATCACGCGGGTCGCGAGGGGCCTGTTTTTCAGATTTTTAAAATCTTTTATAATCATTACGAAATCCTGGTAATTAATAACGAAATCTTTCGTAATTATTAACCTGACCTTTCGGGTTTGAAGGGGTAACTTTGCGGTTTGGCCCTCGGTTAATTACAACCAAGGACCTCGTGTTATTTACCCGCGTTGTTAAGTCCCCGGTTAGTTTATTAATTATTCAGAAAGCCTTAACTTTCATTATTGACGTTTTTAACCCTTCTCATACGAATTCGATTATAACCTTCTCGTTTTAAAACGGAACTTCGCGGAATTTATACAATATGTTCTTGTGAGCGTATAATACTGTTACAAGGCCTCGGGAGCGTTAAAGGGTCACTCAGAGGTATAATTAAACATGTTGACACAGTTAACCCCTGTAGCTTGTAATCACTCACTTTCTTCCGCGTTTCGCTTCCGTACGATCCATGATTTATTCGTTTAAAGGTACAAGCACCATTTAGGGTTACTATACAGTATATTTACCCTTGTTTGACATTTATAACCCTCGAATTTATATACTTTCAAGGTTTGTCAATATTAGTCCTTTATTTAATATCCATGCCACGTGTAAACAAACGACACGTGTTAACACATTATTGGACACAAAATTTCGAGGTGTTACATCCTCACCCCCTTAAAATAAATCTCGACCCGAGATTTACTCAAATAAATAGGGGTACTTTTCTTTCATTGTGTCTTCGACTTCCCACGTATATTCAGGACCTCTACGAGCATCCCATTTGACTTTTACAATCGGTACGTGCTTTCTTCGAAGCTTCTTCACCTGTCGATCCTCAATCGACAAAGGTTTTTCTATAAACTTTAAGCTCTCATCTATATGCACATCTGTGTGTGGAATCACCAATGATTCATCGGCGAAGCACTTTTTGAGATTGCAGATGTGGAACACATTGTGAATTCCATTGAGCTCTTCAGGCAAGTTCAACTTATAGGCAACTGACCCGACACGTTCAATGACCTCAAAAGGTCCTATGTATCTCGGACTCAGCTTGCCTTTCTTACCGAAACGCATCACCCCTTTCCAGGGTGACACCTTAAGCAATACTTTTTCACCCACTTCGAAGTGAAAATCCTTACGCTTCGGATCAGCGTAGCTCTTTTGCCTATCGCGGGCAGCCTTGAGACGTTCCCGGATCTGGACAATCTTGTCCGTTGTCTGAAAAACTATCTCTGGTCCCGATAATTGGACCTCTCCTACTTCCGCCCAACAAACAGGCGATCTACATTTCCTACCGTATAATGCCTCGAAAGGCGCAGCCTTTATGCTGGTGTGGTAGCTATTATTGTAGGAGAATTCGATCAGGGGTAGATTCTTATCCCAGTTACCGCCTAAATCGATTGCACATGCACGAAGCATGTCTTCTAGTGTTTGGATAGTACGCTCACTTTGACCGTCCGTCTGTGGATGGTAAGCCGTACTGAAATTTAAACGCGTGCCCAAAGATTGCTGGAAACTCTCCCAGAAATGAGATGTGTACCTGGTATCCCTGTCGGAGATAATAGACACAGGTATGCCGTGCAAGGCTACAATCTTATCAACATAAAGTTGGGCTAACATATCGGAGCTATACGTCTCCTTGATGGGTAGAAAATGAGCTGATTTAGTCAGCCTATCGACTATGACCCATATTGTATCGTTTCCTTTCCTGGTTTTTGGTAACTTGGTTATGAAGTCCATAGTTACACATTCCCACTTCCACTCGGGAAGTTCAGACTGTTGTAGCAAGCCAGACGGCTTTTGGTGCTCGGCTTTGCCTTGAGCACAAGTCAAGCACTTTGCTACGTGGGCGGCCACAGACTTTTTCAAGCCTATCCACCAATAGTTCGCCTTTAAATCTTGATACATCTTGTCTGCACCAGGATGGACTGAATATTTGGAACTATGGGCTTCCTGGAGGATAACATCTCGTAGTCCTCCATAAATCGAAACCCATATTCGTCCGTTTAATCTAAGGATTCCATCCTTGCTAAGAGTCAACTGCTCCTCAGTTACTCCTAACTTTTCATTAGGATAATTAGCTTCCAACACAGCCTCTCGCTGTGCAGCTAAAATCCTCTCAATCAAATTGTTCTTGACTTCAATGCTCTTGGCATTGATTCTAATAGGTTTTACCCTTTCTTTCCTGCTCAAGGCATCAGCGACTACATTCGCCTTGCCGGGATGGTACCTGATCTCACAATCGTAGTCATTCAAGGTCTCCATCCAACGGCGCTGCCTCATGTTCAACTCCTTTTGATTGAACAGGTGCTGGAGGCTTTTGTGATCAGAATAGATCACAAATTTAATACCATAAAGGTAATGCCTCCACAATTTCAGTGCAAATACAACGGCACCCAACTCCAAATCATGGGTGGTGTAATTCTTTTCGTGCACCTTTAATTGCCGTGAAGCGTAGGCAATAACCTTGCCCTTCTACATAAGCACGCACCCCATGCCTGTGTGTGATGCATCGCAGTAAACTACGAATTCTTCTGTACCCTCAGGTAAGGTCAACACAGGTGCGTTGCTCAGCTTTTGCTTCAGGATTTCGAAGGACTCTTGCTGCTTTGGGCCCCAAATAAATTTTTCCTTCTTCTTGGTTAGGGAAGTCAAGGGCGCAGCAATCCTCGAAAAATTCTCAATAAATCTCCTGTAGTACCCTGCTAACCCCAGGAAACTACGGATTTCAGTAGGCGTCTTTGGCTCTTGCCAGTTCATGACTGCCTCTACCTTAGCGGGATCCACTTGGATACCACGCTCACTTACAACGTGACCTAAAAACTGAACCTCTCGTAGCCAGAATTCACATTTCGAGAATTTGGCGTAGAGTTTCTCACGCTGTAGTAATTCGAGAATGCAACGGAGGTGCTTCTCGTGGTCAGCTTGGCTTTTGGAATATATAAGAATATCGTCGATGAAGACGATGACAAATTTGTCCAAATACGGCTTGCAGACGCGATTCATGAGATCCATGAACGCAGCCGGTGCATTTGTGAGCCCAAAAGGCATCACTAGGAACTCGTAATGACCATAGCGAGTCCTAAATGCGGTCTTATGTACATCTTCATCTCTGACCCTTAGCTGATGATAGCCCGACCTCAAGTCGATTTTTGAGAAGTAGCTCGCTCCTTGCAGCTGATCGAACAGATCGTCGATCCTTGGCAAAGGATATTTATTCTTTATGGTAACTTTGTTTAGCTCTCGATAATCGATGCACAGACGCATCGATCCGTCCTTCTTCTTTACAAATAGGACAGGTGCTCCCCAGGGAGACGAACTAGGTCTGATAAAACCTTTTGCCAACAGTTCATCCAACTGGGTCCTTAGTTCCTTCATTTCAGTAGGAGCTAGCCTGTAAGGTGCTCTAGCTATAGGAGCTGCTCCTGGTATGATATCTATTCTGAATTCCACTTGTCTATCTGGTGGCAAACCAGGTAGTTCTTCAGGAAAAACCTCGGGGTATTCAGAAATGACAGGAAGATCCTCGATCTTTGGCTTCGGTTCTTCAATTATCACCTGAGCCATGTAAATGACACAGCCTCTTTTCAAGCACCTAGAAGCTTTGAGCATAGATACGTCATCGGGCAATTCGTACTGCGTATCTCCTCGAATGGTAAGCGATTCACCACTCGGAGTCTTTAATACTATATGCCTTTTGCCGCAAATGATTTGGGCCTGATTACGGGATAACCAGTCCATGCCTAGAACAATGTCGAAACCCGCTAGTTTGAAGGGAAGTAGAGATAGAGGAAAAGAATGGTTCTTAATGGACATTTCACACCCCTCTAGAACAGTGGAGACGGTTTCTATCGTGCCGTCTGCTAACTCTACCTCGTATTTTACATCTTGGGTTTTGATCGGCATGTTCAATAGTTTACAAAACTTTTGGTCTACAAAGGACTTATCAGCGCCAGAATCGAAAAGTACTCTTGCAAATATATTATTTACGAGAAAAGTACCTGTAAGCACATTGTCGTTCTGTACTGCCTCCTTTGCATCCATGCGGAAGACTCTCGCGTTTGTCTTCTTGGTCTCCTCCGCCTTCTTGGCGTTCTTAGGGCAGTTACTCTTGATATGCCCCTTTTCGTTGCAACCATAGCAGGTTGCATCCTTGATCTTCTTGCATTCCACAGTCTTATGATCCTTGGACTTGCACAGTCCACAGGAAGGAGTCTTTGGTTGTGACTGTGAATTCGATGCAAACCTGCACTTCCCAGAGTGGGGTTTCTTGCAGATTTTGCAGTTGGGCCTTTCACCAGCTTGCCCATCTTTCTTTGCCTCCGACCCTCTTTTGCCTTCACCGTTTCCACGGTGCTTCTTCCCTGGTCTTCGTGAGGTATCATCCTCACGTTTTCTCTTCTCAGCCTCCTTGCTCCTTAGTGTCCTTAGACGGACAGCGTCTAAGGTGAGAGACAAGGAGAGGTCAGTAACTGACCTGAAGGTCGTCGGCCGGGAGGCCTTTACACTCGCCTTTATCGCAGGCTCCAAGCCCCCAATGAAACGGGCGATTCTTCTAGACTCTGGTGTCACAAGGTACGGAACCAGGCGAGACATCGTATTGAAGCTCGTCAAATAAGCCTGGCAGTCCAGGTTCGTCATCACCAGTGACACAAAGTCAGCCTCGATCTTCTCAACCTCATGCTGAGGGCAGTAGTTTTCCTTAATGAGAGCAATAAATTCCTCCCATGTCATCTTGTATAGAGCAGACTTACCTGATGCCTGCACCAACGCCCTCCACCATGCCAGGGCCTCGCCCTTAAATGACTGGGACACAAACTTCACCACATCCTTCTCTGCGCACCCACTGATGTCCACAATAGTGCCCATCTCATCTAGCCAGGTGATACAATCAACAGCACCTTTCTCCCCCGTAAATTCCTAGGGCTTACAAGATACAAAATACTTGTAAGTGCAACCCTTGGCACCAGATGCATCAGTGTACTCTCGTTCACGACGAATACTATTTTCAGCTGACGAGTGATTGTCGTCATCCTTCTTGGGTTGAGAGGGTGGTTTGGAGTGTGTCTTTGGTTTTGAGGGTGGTTTTGATACGGTTCTGCCTTGGGACTCAGTATATTGACGATCCAAAGCTGCCTGAACAGCATTGTCAATTAGAGCCTTTAACTGTGCGCCTGTCAGATGCACTGGCGCATTGTCGTAGTCATCTTCATTTGTATGGCTATTCTCTCCATTGGGATCCGCCATTGTAACTTGAATCTGTTACAGAAGATAACAAAATTTTTATTCAGGAGATTATTATATAATTGTCCTTTATGACAATTTGTCAACCATGGTAACAGAGACCATATTTGGTTAACTTATTACTTCATTAAAATATTAGGATTTGAATATATCCTATTTCAGCTATATCAATAATATTGGCGGCATAAAGCCTAATCACGAGGATGTTTTATAATATTAGCCGAGATTCAGAGAATCAAAGGCATAGGGGTTTGAACCATAGTTCTCTTACCCCTTTCTGACAGGGAGTCATAGACCACCACTGTCTTTTGTCTTTATAAGACAATTATTATGGCCCATAGGCACTACACCTCTAATGGATGTTTTAATATGGTTGGCCCGTAGGCACTACATCACTTAATGGATGATTTAATAAGGTTTGGCCCGTAGGCACTACATCACTAATGGATGTTTTAAATAGGATTGGCCCGTAGGCACTACATCACTAATGGATGTTTTAATAAGTGATCATCTCTACTGATGATTTACCCATGATTTATAAATCATTTAGTTGGGTTTTGAAATCCTTAAAGGATTACTGTATAAGAATGACGCGCGTGATTTTAACGAATCACATCTGCCATGATTGTTAACGTGCTTGCAGCGGTTAACAAGGAATCTGAATCTTTTAATTAAGTCCTACCATCTTGACCGGATCTTAAAAGACACCAGGCTAGGTTTCACTCGTAAGATTCTTTATTTAGGCAGATCAATTTAAAAGGAATGGTTTTGATTTATTTCATACATATTAAAACAAAACTCATAACATACATTCCATAATCTCAAATACAATCACATATTGCCCTAAACGGGTCTTTCAAATAGTACATACCTCCATAGAGGTTTAAAATAAGTGACAAGTCCACGCAGGGACTAACATAAAATAAGTGCCCATGCAGGGACTAAAAGATAAGTCCACGTAGGGACTGTAATACGGTAAATGTCCACGCAGGGACTTCTTTCAATAGTAGAAATTACATTAGTACAACTATTAAGGGCTAGTGGTCACGTTTCTTCTTTTTGCCCTTTAGTAGGTTCGCCAAGCCTTTGAGAAATCCTCGGTGGCTCTTTTTCTCTTCCTCGAACTCTCTCTCCACACGATCTAGTCGATGGAGTATCTCTTCCTGTTCAGGAGGAGAGAAACGTGGTTGTGGCGCTTGTTGCGGAACTGGAGGTCTGGGAGGTATTGGATACCCATGAGCTGAGTAGTCCGGAGCTCCCATGTTCCCATGAGCTCCGTCAGGGTAGCGTGCATTATATCTAGCCGACACCACATATGGGTCGCGCTCATAATTGTAGTTGTAATGTGCTTGTGACGGTTCGAACGGGTTGTAAGCCGTTGGACCCGTGTAAGCAGGTATGGGTTGGTCATACCCAAATGGTGGCGAATTTGGTGCAGCTGGTGCGGAGTTCGCCTCCTGTATAGGACTTGAAGGTCCTTCTTCTTGTAGTGGCGGATAGTGGCTACTACTAGAGTGTCGAGGGGTGCTGAAGTGGATACCCCCTCCTCCTTGTGTGGACATTCGAGCATTTGTCCTCCTACGCCTTGGCGGATCAGGCATTACTGGTTGCGCCGGTGGCGGAGGTGGTGGCGTAACTGCCACAAAGCGTGAATCCTCAGAGGGATCCTGTGGATGTCGCGGTTGTTGTGATGTCTGTTGAGGTGGCGTGTAGTACCACTCATGTTGTGATGTCTGTTGAGGTGGCGTGTAGTACCACTCATGTCGGTCGAACAACGCTTGGAAACTATCTGGTCCCTGATAGGGTGTGCCATGGAAGGATGACCCATCAGAGATTTCTATCGGATGCATGGGCGTACCACGAGCAGGTTCTGTTGGATCAGTATCTTCATCCATATGGTCTTCGGAGAAGTGATCTTGTGGCCCTAATGGAACAAAGCCTGAAGGTTCCTGTATGTAGTCAGCTGGATTAAACTGACCTATGAAGTATGGAGTAGGGTCGTCGTAATTTCGATGCGATACCGAACGTTGTAGAGGTATGAAGGAAGGTTGCGGGTTGTTGGGATCATTCTCTGAATTTGGCCCAAAGGAGTGCCGGTAGGATGGCGTCGAGCTGTGCGAGGTGGAATGCCTCGCAGGTTCGTAAAGATCTCTTCGTCGTTGTGGTTCTTCGCTCCTTGTCATTGAAGGAGGTCTTGTACCTGACGGTCCAGCTTCGTGATCGTGATGTGTCACGATATCTCCTCTGCCTCTTCTTCCCCTTCCTCTTCCTCGGAATATTACGGGTGGCATTTTTCCTGCTTTATAAAACTTTAAATACCAATAATAAAAGAAAAAGGCAAAATTGGAATAGAAATTCGAATTTGTCCTAAGTTCTTGTCTAGACTCAAGTATGTGCAATTGTGTCATTGAGATTAAACACATTAGGATAGTGTTTAATTCACTCAATGTTGGCTCTGATACCAACCTGTCACACCCCGATTTCCACGTGTCTCACCGGTGGGCCCGGTGGGGGATTACCGTGACGATGTTGGCAACAATATAGTCAAACCACACAATTATATAAATGCACAGCGGAAGCTTTAAGATAAATATATACTTCAACCTCTGGTTGTAATATCAAATGTATTACAGAAGTCGAATGTATCCACAGCGGATCAAAATAAATAAATATTGTTCATTCAGATACGGCATCGAGTTTGTGAGACTATTCGTGATGCTTAGGAAGCTTATACCAGCCAATTTCGTATAGTACCTGCACTTAATCTTTTTGGGGAAAATACGTCAGTTTACACTGGTAAATACATTCAACTGACACATTTGAAAATGTTTATTTAAAATTGATTTGAATGCACAAGGCACAAACTCTTTTATAACTTGGGAAAATTATTAAAATCTTGTGAACGTATTACATGTTCTTTTATGCGTTCAGTAGCCCGGGTCGTGCCGGGTTAAAGATTTATAGACACACCACATTGCGTAAAACCGTAGTATAAAAACCAACGGCTACGTCTTTTAATTTAATGTCGACAATGTATACCGGGTGTACGCCTACACCGGGATGTCGATGGTCGTGGCCATTTCGTAAAATGATGCCAAGGATATCCGGGACAACGGTCATTAAACCCCCCCAAAGGCCTTTAAGAAACAAAACTGTTTAAATGAGCCGATCATATTATTTAATTAACCACCTAAGCGATGGAAAAATATAATGCTCAATCAAGCGGTATTAACATACCGTAACCCAAGCCCGTATAGGGGAAATAAGTTAAAGTATTTACCTTTGCAAGTATTTTCCTTAGTTTGATTAAATCACCGATAGCTTTTACTGTGGCTCCTAATCTGGAACGAAGGTTTTAATTAACCTCTTAGAATCCTAACGGGTCTTTATATTAGCCGTAGCCTAGACCGGTTGGTTCCGATATATAGATATGGTTTAATCGCGTGAAAGGCGAAAACCGAGAATGGAGTGTGATTCTGACCCAACAAGCTCAGAGACTTGTTTTATATAGGTCTAAGGTTCACACTCTGGATTTTGGGGTCCAAATAATATAATTTGACCCGTATCGGCTAATTTATGAAAACTAGTTTCATAAGCCGAACCGTGCGCGCAATAGGCGAAACGGTTAACCATGAGAGTCCTACGCTTATTTCCTAGGTCAATGTGCCTTAAAGAGGTTGTGGTATCAGTAGGATACCTTCCGTGATGCCCGTAACGAGTTTTAGTTAATATTACGCCCCGTAGGGGTTTTCCGGTCATTTTAAAGACTTTTAAAGAGCTTTTCGAGTTCTACAGGAAATCTGGGTTTCCCGAACAGTTTATAAAGTCTAAAATACTTTATTTATTATTTAAAATCAGTAGCAACTGGAATCGGGTCAAAAGACCTTGTAGAACTCAAGTTTTGGCCGAAAAGGGCATATTCGGTATTTACCGAACCGTGGCCATAACCGCAGGTTATGAGCAAGGTAAAAATTATTAAAAATCTCTAAAATTCCCAAAATATTATTTTATAACAGTGGGTAAAAGTTTTGGTGACGAAATCTTGGTTTAGGTAGGTGTTATGCTAATTGCGCCTTTTATTACAAAAGTCTGTTTTAATCGCGCTATTTAGCATAACTCTCATTCTAGACCTCGGATTGACGTGAAACTTTAAGGACATGCTTATAATTTAATAAGCAAGGTTCTGGTCCGTTCACGTGTCCGAAATACTCGTTTTATTTTCAAAATGGCGTTACGGTCAACTTTTAGGCGATTAACGGAAATGCGCAAAAGACTCGGATAACTCGTGAACCGATCACAGAGGTTTATACCATCATGTAACCTGGTCCTAAGAGAGTCCTAAGGCATATCTATACCTCACTAGAACGGGTCAGAACTTAAGTCAAAGCAAAAGTCAAACTTTTGCGACATTCGGCTCCGAACCGGGTCAATATAGCAAATGGTCGATTCAAACGAGCGCAAACAAGTTTACATACTTATTATCATGTTTTATGATTATCAAAACAGGTTTCATAGTATATACATTACAGATTATGTACAAAATGGCAAAACGACTTTCTGTTGACTTTTTAAGTGCGCGTTTGACTCCATATTTGACATAGTTAGAGTGGTGATCAGAGGGAACCCTTTTAGGGGTTTATTACCCACATAAATACCAACTCAAAACTACTTTTGATCCGACAATTCACTGGACCATTTGTGAATTATCGCTATGACAACCGTTAGTTACGACGGTTTGGTTTATGAGCTAAATCTATGGAAATACAAGACTAAAATGGATTTGGACGACTTACAGAAGTTGTATCTTGCTTAGAGAGCAGAGAAGAAATGCTTGGGAGCTTTAGAATGATCAGTAGTTGAGTGTTTGAGTTGTGTGAATGTTATGAGCCAAATGTGGCTATTTATAGTGCAACAAAGCCCTCAAGATCATTACACAACAACCTACACTGATCATGGATGATGGGCAGGTGTCCCATAGAGCTATGGGTCGAGTATAGGGTGCCCATGCCTCATTTATTGGCGTTTTGATCGTTCACAAGCTCAAAAGGCAAGAAACTACAAACATTCTGCATCTGGGCGTCTAATGCGGCCCGCATGGGAGTTCCATGCATGTTTAATGCGGGTCGCCTGAGATTCAAATATCAGGCGCGTATCTTAGGTGGCTCGCGGCCCGCCTCAGCTTAGGCCAAAACATCACGCGGGTCGCGAGGGGCCTGTTTTTCAGATTTTTAAAATCTTTTATAATCATTACGAAATCCTGGTAATTAATAACGAAATCTTTCGTAATTATTAACCTGACCTTTCGGGTTTGAAGGGGTAACTTTGCGGTTTGGCCCTCGGTTAATTACAACTAAGGACCTCGTGTTATTTACCCGCGTTGTTAAGTCCCCGGTTAGTTTATTAATTATTCAGAAAGCCTTAACTTTCATTATTGACGTTTTTAACCCTTCTCATACGAATTCGATTATAACCTTCTCGTTTTAAAACGGAACTTCGCGGAATTTATACAATATGTTCTTGTGAGCGTATAATACTGTTACAAGGCCTCGGGAGCGTTAAAGGGTCACTCAGAGGTATAATTAAACATGTTGACACAGTTAACCCCTGTAGCTTGTAATCACTCACTTTCATCCGCGTTTCGCTTCCGTACGATCCATGATTTATTCGTTTGAAGGTACAAGCACCATTTAGGGTTACTATACAGTATATTTACCCTTGTTTGACATTTATAACCCTCGAATTTATATACTTTCAAGGTTTGTCAATATTAGTCCTTTATTTAATATCCATGCCACGTGTAAACAAACGACACGTGTTAACACATTATTGGACACAAAATTTCGAGGTGTTACAACACGTCTCATTATTTTAAGATTTTAAACTAAAAACACGCATTTTTTTTTAATTTCAAAATGCATCATTTCAAAACTTAGTTATAAAAATTAAGTTTACATGGTTATGGTATCCTAGATTACAAACTAAATAATTTAAACAAACAACATTGAGTTTAGTGTTTACAAATAAACATTGTCGCGGAAGCTTCAAAACTTTGTGTTCGGTTCTTGAATTCTCACTTGATCGGCATCCGAAATGAGACGAACATCACCTAAGGTCAAAACCACATCAATTATTAGTTTTGACAACTTTATAACATGTATTAACAAGTTCCGGTATCATACAAATAACAAAAAAATAAAATTTCAGATTTTTGATCTGTCGCGCCACGCGACAGATTCCTTTCAATCCTTTGCAGGCCGCGAGCGTGCCCGCGTGTCGCGCCAGAACAAGTGACTCCCTTCGCGTGCCACGGGGGAGACCGTTTTCCAGCGGGTGCAGGTTAAAATCCTGCACTTTTGCCCAGCACCATTTTCTTTCAATTTTTCAACTTCTAAGGTGCATAACTTTTTACCTACATGTCCGTTTTAGTCGATTCTTCTTCCTACGCGTTTGTAATTTAATTCTCCATCATATGGAGTTATAACACGACATTGAACTATTTCAAAAATTCAGATTTCAAGCTCTCGACTTGAAATCCCTTCTAACACTTTTAACCCGTTTAGGGGTTTTAATCTATTTAGTCTAAACTAATTCTTTTCTTTCCACTCTTCGTTATTCCACATCTAAAGTATATGCCTAAGTTCCACCACGACTACTTTTATGGCGGATTTAACATAAGGAACCCATAAATCCCAATTTCTACCCTTCGGTTCGTCATTTTACGCATAAGACCCGTTTTTAGACATTCGACCCACGAATGTCATTACCTATAATTTTTATACGTAATCTAAGGACTTCAATATCATAATATAAGTTCTTAAACAACCTCTAAAGGTCGTTTGCCTGATTTACCGATCAAGGGCTTTTTGGTCAATTTTATGTCCTTCATATTACGGCGAGGACCGTTACTATCTATTTGACTAAAAGTGCACTTTTATCTATAAAATTCATTTAGGCGTACCTGGCTCGGGTCATAGCATTGAATCGTTTAGATACCTTTTGCTTTTAAATTTTCTAGTTAAAAGCATTTCAAACCATATGTTATTTCCTGCGATCACCAAAACTCAACAAGCGGTCGTAAGTTATATTATTGCCAAATGGTATGAACACACCATTTAACCCATTTAGTCGAAATGACCATTTATCAATATATGATGGTATTTTAATACCATCTCACCCCTTAAACCTATTCCAATTTACATCGTGGGTTCTTATTAATTAAAAGACATTCCTTGAATTATTTAACCCGTTAAGACTTGCACCAAAAGGGTTGTTTTTTCAAATCTTTTATCTATCCGTCAACTCAGGTACGGATTATTAATTAACCACTTTTACCCCCTTACGGTTCACCCCATAACGTGATGTTCAATATTTCTTATTAGTTAGTCTTCACCCGACTAGTTTACCATTTTTTTACCCTTTTTACCCTAGTTTATGGTTTCTTACCATTTTTTCTTTATTCCGACTTACATTGTATTGTGTTGAAACATAGTATCTCAAATATTTAATCATAATTCAAAATCAGTGCATCACAAGTAAGGGTAATATAATTAAAAGGAGGTGTAAGTTTAACTTACCTTGCATCCGTTTTTTCTCTTCTTCGCGTATTTGATCCGTTTGACCCGCTTCCTTTCCAAGCTTCCACCTAGCTTGTCAATCGTCAAACTATCATATAATTTCCACAAGGTGGTTAGATTAGTCATTGGAGATCATGACCTTTACACCTTATGAATCTTTTTACTACTTTTCTTATTGAACTCTATCATAGGTCGATTTGACCCTTTTTTTAAAGTCAAATCACCAATTGACATATATAAATGCACTAACAAGTTCACAAGACTCACTTAGGCACATTATCGAACACTTTATTCATTGGACAGCATCTACGGGTTTTTGTCTATAAATGAAACCCCTTTTATCATGTTATTAGGCATTCCTACGGGTACCTAATCAAATCAAGTTCTACTTACAGCCGAGTAGGCGCGCGATTTCACTTAGGCATTTTAACAAATACCTAGTGGGCATAATTTTTTACACTTTTACAAACTAGTTCATAACTAGTTATTCTAACCATGTTTCACACTTTTTTTTCCAATTTTTGTGTCTAATCAACATTTAAATCTCAAATCTAACTTCAGGGAGTTCTATTAAGTATTAACACAATTTAACCATTATGATTCTAGGGTTCATCATGTTTCTACAAAACCCATTTAGCACTTAATCGGGTGATCATGAATTCACAATTATGAACATCAATTCAACAAGTAAATGACTAGGGTTTACTCCTAGACATAAATCATTCCTAATTTCATCCAAACTTCGATCATGCAAGCTAAAATTCCGATTTCATGCTTTCACCAAGAACTCAAGGTGAAACCAAATAGCAAAATTAGGCATACCTTATGATCCTTTCACGAAAGTGATCACTAATCTTTGCTTGGACTTCGTTTTGGAACTGATTTAGGCCTTCAATTTGATCAAATTGCATGAACTAGGGTTTGAGAGCAAGCTTGGTCCCCCCCCCCCTGTTATGTACGATCCATACACACATAAATGTGTGTTTGGAAATTAAATTTTGTTTTAATTAAAAACTAGTTTGATTTTTAACACCTTTGGCCCCTCATCTATTATTAGGTCCTTGTTTTAGGTGTTTTTAACCCACTAACATGTTACTACAAGACTTTCTTCCAACTAGGTTATTTTTATTCCTAGTTAGCTCATTTCATTTATTACCGATATCGAATTTATAGTATAAGGTTTATATTTTAGGGTACGACTCAGTTTATTTTAAGTCCCGTTATCTCGGGCTGTTTATAAACTTTTATTTCCTCAAAAGTTTTCGTTCAACTTTTATTTAATATTAGGTTTATTTGTTTAAATCCTAATATTTACCGGGTTAATTTCACCATTAACGGTATTTTTACCCGTTCATAAATATTAACGTGGTTTGATTACCAAACCCATTTTCGGGGTGTTACAAGTCTACCCCCCTTAAAAAGGTTTCGTCCCCGAAACCTTTCTCACTTAGTTCTTTAATTTAAACTGAACGAACTTAGTTTCATTTCTATGATATTCATTCTTTCGGACAATATTATCATTCATATTGACATGAGCGTCCTTTATGTGTAAGTCCTAATGAACCGAAATTTTCATTTTATATTTCATATCTTTTTCGTCTACTTGACCGAGTTGTTACCTGACCACTCAGTTGCGTTAGTCCGTCAACACGTTTATTTCACGCTAATCTTATGTTGACGAGCGCTTTACCTAGTTAATAATCTTCTTTTGACTTCAATGGTTTTACCGGCTTGACTGATTAGTCACCGCCATTTCGTGCCCCGGCACCCGGGCATACTATATTGTCATCTCCGGCTTTATGTGTGTTTACTATTTCTTAAACGACCTCATACTACTTATGTTTGTTAAAACATTGCTTTTAACTAAAAACTAAAGTTTTAGTTTACGTTTTCTCTTTATCTTACGTCTTTTTCTCATGTCTAGGAATTTTCGTTCTAAGTTTATTCCTGACCGTTATTATTCTTACGCAAAGAATTGTAACCAATTTTCCACACTTTACCCAATTGACCTGTAGCTTCTTTTACTTAGCCTCGTAGGCTATCTCTTTATATTTCCACCTTTTTAAGGTGAGATTCCAATGGTTTGTTTCTTTCTATTTGTGACCCAAGGGTCTTTTTGGTCCCGTAGACCTCATCACCACTTACTATCCCGAGGGTCATAACGATCCCGTAGATCCTCTTTTACACATGTCGTTCTAAAGTTATACTTTCGGTGTCAACGCACCCTTTTGATGTTTAGAAGTCGTCTATTTTCATTCCTGAATTCTATGGACCTTGACCGTAGTCTAATGCTGCATCCGCTTCCATTTTAAACTAATCTTCCGACTCTATGACTTCCTATGTCATTTACACGTCGGTTTGTTTGTTTTTTTTTTTTTTGCATATTGTTATCTAGTTTTTTCATATATTTATTTACAACCCATTAGCCGGGTTCTTTTATTATTATTCTTTTTATGTTTTTAGCTTTTCGGTTTCACCGGTTTGCGTTTACTTGCCCTGTCAAGCTTTTATACTTTATTTGTCTCGTTTGACTTATTCGTGTGAGATTTCATTACTCCTGAACGTCAAACTTCATTCTTTATTCGACCCGTTCAACTTTAAAATAGTTGAACGTAGTTATCAAAATTCATGTTTGCAAATTCTCATCGTCTTTTAGTCATGACTCTTAATCCGAGTCCTTTGACTTTCTATTTCCCGTTTCCGTCTCTTGGTTTACGCATACTTTCAAAATCCTACCCATCTATCGGGTATCTTTACCGAAGTCATCATCAAGTAACCATTCTTATATGGTTTTAGACGTCACTTTAATTTATTTGGTCGTCTTAGCGAAATTTATCGTTTTAATTCATTCAAGCCCTTTATTCTTTATTCTATCCCTTTGACTTGTCTGTGTGAATTTCATCACTTATGACAGTCAAACTTTATCTCGTATGCCTTAGCATTCACATTAATTGGTTCGTATTTTTATTTACTTTAATCTTTGTCCCTTCTCTCGGGCTCGTTATTCTAACGTAATACGCTTCTGTCATCCGACTTGCGTTTACGTTTACCATCAAACATTTTGCTTATTTGACTCATTTGGGTACCTTTTTAATTTGTCCCGTTCACCCCGTTCTTACTACATCGGATGTTAGTATGTCCATCATAAAAGTTCATGGTACCACGTATTCACTACTTACTTGGCCAAAGTAAGCGATCAACACCTGATATACATGACCTTTTATAATTTTCACATTACACCCCATGTAAGTAACGCCTCTATTTAGTTTTCTTGGAAATAACACCCTGGATAGGTATTCTATTCAGGTTTTTCCAAGTTTTTAATTTACATATGCAACGGTCAGTTTCTACGTATTTGTTGCATATTACTATTCACTCAATAAATTTAAAATGTGCACCTGTAAATGCATGCCCTAACGGGCTCTTCTTGTCGTTAACTTTGTTCGCGATCATCGCGCGATTTAGGTCCTTGATGCGTATGCTCTACTTGTCATACCTCGGACCGTTCCACCGTTATATCCACAATTCGTTCAACTCTCGTCATCTTCAGATGCGAGTATTCTTCAACTAAACATTTACAAAAGTTAGTAATTTCGACATTAATAAATACCCGTATTGTAATACAAAGCTTTTTACTACACGTGTCAATGCACGTGATTTCGTTAGCTATACTAATCATTTTCGTTGGGGTAACGTTTATTACACGATAACCCTATGTGTTGTTCACAACACTTTAATCATACTAAACCGTTAACATACTTGTACTTACCGGATTTGCGATCAAGCCTCGAACCGAACACACTTTACTCTTTAACCATGAGCTCTGATTACCAACTTGTAATACCCGTCTCATTATTTTAGGATTCTAAACTAAAAACACGCATTTTTTTTAATTTCAAAATGCATCATTTCAAAACTGAGTAATAAACACTAAGTTTACATGGTTATGGTTTGCTAGTTTACAAACTAACTAGTTTAAACATACAACATTGAGTTTAGTGTTTACAAATAAACATTGTCTAAAACAAGATTAGATTAGCGCGGAAGCTTCAAAACTTTGTGTTTGGTTCTTGAATTCTAGCTTGATCGGCATCCGAAATGAGACGAACATCACCTAAGGTCAAAACCACATCAATTGTTAGTTTTTACAACTTTATAACATGTATTAACAAGTTTCGGTATCATACAAATAACAAAACTTACCAAGACGTCTTTACAAACATCAGTAAAACTGTGGGAGAATGAATTCATACGTCCAAACTTCCTCTCAAACGATATTGATGTGAACATAGAAATCATTGGAAGTTTTGTTGGACAATGATGAACTTTTTCAAAAGGTGTCAGCAGATATGTATATGGTGCAGTTTTTTTAAATACCAACAGACATCCTTCTTTCAATGAAAGGTCAGCGACAACTGAGGACCATCCTTCTTTTAGAGCAAAAGTTCCATTGTGTTTTGAAAATCGGTAATCCTATCTCATACCGTTTACACGCTCTATAACGCCAACGTTACCAGGACCTTCTTTGAGTAAATGATTGTTTGCAAAGTTTTGTGGTATTATCTGTTGAGTTCAAGTATTTAAGTATTGGCAAATGTTCTATGTGAATTAATTGTTAACAATAAAACTGTAGAAAATGGTTTTAATGTAATAATCTTACCAAGATTTTGGAATTAAGAGAATCCAAATATTTATAAAAAGACATCTTCCAAGATATTATGTTTCTGGTTAAAAATCAAAGAAAAAATGAGACAATGTATTTTATCAGATACTTCATTATTTATAAAGACTGTGATAACAAATGTGAACCAACAATGTTTAACATATCTATGTCATTCAGATAACGCATTTAATATTTATCGATTTATCTAGAGTATAACAATAAATAAAGATTCTTCTAAAAACTGTAGAATCGAGTACCACTCTCAATAACTTTTTTTGGATGCAAGTCAATAAATAAAAGATTTGTCATTTAATCATATTCTTTAATATCAAGTAAGAAAAACAACAAAATATACCTTATCGACTGCTTTCAAGAATCCAAATGTAACACCATATCGAACAAAACTTCAAATCATAAACATTATAAAAAATAAAAAAACTTGTAAAATTAAATTGATATATCATCTAAAACATGCAATACAATGAGAACAGTCTTCATAACAGTTGGTAATCATGTGCATATGAAACTAATGTATATACAAATTTTAATAAATATTATTATACCTTGATCGAAGTTGTTGATGATGTCAAAAGTAAGAAGAATTCAAGTGGAGTGATTCAATATTTCAAATGGACATCGGTGATTAAAACTTGAAGCACTTTTTATGAGATCAGACAAACAATTTTGTAAAGGGGATTTGGAGAGTCGTTAAAAAGGTAAAGTATGTTTCTATCTACCTCTATGTAAAAAGGTAAACCGCCATTGGAATAATAAATTACATTTTACCGCCATTGAGATAAGGAACTTACATTTTACCCCCTAATAATATAGCTTTCTTTTTCAAATAAGTCAAATCATTTTTAAATAATTCAAACCATTTTCAAAATCCTTTGAAAGTCTTTTTCTTGAGTACTCAACAATCTTCTTCATTCAGATATTTGAAATTATGGCTACAGATAATAGAATTTCAAGTAAGTATGAACTGTTCTTTCAACCAAGTCAAAGTCAAGTTTGTGTTGAAGCAAGGAAAAAAAGGAAGCGTGTTCTGCAACAAAAGCGAAACAAGAGTGCTTTTCATCGTACATTGACATCCGATTCTGTTAAAAGTATTCCATTATTAAACACTCCAAGTGGTATGTCTTGTAGGTTTGTAAACAAAATTTTACAAGAAATATATATATATTTATATGTTATCTTTTGGGAATCCTTACACATGTTTCGTATTTTACAAGTTTCAACAACCAATGTTTAGAGAAGGAATGTGTATCATTTTCCTGCTTATGCTACTCCAAATATTAGCAGTAATTTGTTTCACTCATCTTCTGAAGTAAAAGGTATACTTACTTCAGATATTTTTTGGTAATTTCAAAAAATTTTCACAATATGTTCAAAGTTCTTTCCTTGAGTGGTCAACTATCTTCTTCATTCAAGTATTTTAAATTATGGATACAGATAACACAATTTCAAGTAAGTATGAAGTTCACCTTCAAGCAAGTCAACGTCAAATCTGTGGTGAAGAAAGAGAAAAAAGGAAGTATGTTCTTCAACAAAAGAGAAACAACAGAGGTTGTCATCCTGCATCAACATCTGATTCTGTTGAAAGGATTCCATTTTCAAATACTTCAAGTGGTATGTGTTATAGTTTTACAAACAAAATTTAAAAGAAATATGTATGTATATGTTATGTTTTTGGAATCCTTACATATGTTCTATTTTACAAGGTTCAACCAACAATGTCGAAAGAAGGAATGTCCATCACACTCCTTTTGGAAGTACTAAGCAAATATCCAATTTTGTTGAGAGGACTCCGTTATCAGATATTACAAATTGTATGTTTTAAATTTTATGAAACAAAAGATTTGTTTAATCTTAGGTTTTATGAATTGTTATATATATATCTTATTTTATAAGCTTCAATATAGGTGGAATATCTAAAATTGAATTACAAATGAGTGATGAGATGTTACCAGATTCTGTGGTTAAGAAGATTCATGGAATTTCTAAAGGTATAAGATACGAATGTAAATTCCTGTTAACTTTTCAATATGTAGAAAACTTATGTTGACTTATAAATTTACTAAGTATGTAGATTATATTGATCATGGAGATGTCATCTTTGTGTGTTCTAAATGTGATGCAATGTTATGGGAAGATGAAATGCTTAGGGGAAATCAAAAACGTAACAAAACATCATATTCTCTTTGTTGTTCAAATGGAGATGTTGAGCTACCACGACCGCCTACACCTCCTCCATTACTACGTCATTTATATAAAAGTCGTACCTCACAGTCTCGCAATTTCATGGATAATATTCGAGCATATAACATGATGTTTTCCTTCACATCTCTTGGTGGAAAGGTTGACAAAAGTTATCAGAGAGGTAAAGGTCCTTATGAATTTAGACTACAAGGTCAGAATTATCATCGAATGGGTAGTCTACTTCCAGACGATGGGGAAGAACCTAAATTCCCCCAGCTTTACATATATGATTCACAAAACGAAGTTGTAAATCGTCAAAAAGCAGTAAGTAATTTCTTTATGATAATTGTGGCATTTAAGAATATATATTTTGCTTTTCAGTATATTTACATTCATTATCATTTGAAATGAATGTAAATTTTAACATTTTATATTTATGGCAGTTCTCAGATAGAATGCAAAACTACAAGAAACAACCAGCTTGATAGTACAACCATAGAGGGTCTTAAAGATATGTTGGATTCTTGCAATCCTCTTGTCCAATCCTTCAGAATGGTAAGAGATTGTTTTCAAGAAAATGAGTTTCAAGATGTAAGCTTGAAGCTTATTGGAACAAGAGATAAGGATGGAAGAGTTCACAATTTCCAACAGCATCAGAAATTGTTGCGTTAATACATGGTGATTTTGATGGAGCATTTGATAAACAGGACGTTGTTAGAAAGAAGTCGGTTGGTCTTCAAAGAATTAACGAGCTTCATCCCTCTTACCTTGCTTTGCAATATCCACTTATTTTCCCATATGCGGAAGATGATTATAGAGTTGGTATTAAACATAGAGGGATTGCGATTGATGATGAGGTACTTAGAACCAATCTTACAATTAGAGAATTCTTTTGTTACAAAATTCAAGATAGACAGAATCAGTTTTCATTATTAGTTAATGCGAAAAAACTATTTCAGCAGTTTTTGGTTGATGGATACACGATGATAGAATCTGCCAGGTTGAATTATATAAGGACACAACAACCTAAACTTAGAGTACAAAATCTTAAGACCTTGAATGCTACTGTTGAAAGTGGAGAGAATAATGCCTCAAGTTGTGGTAAACCTATACTTTTACCTTCATCATTTACTGGTGGTTCTAGATATATGATGCAAAAGTACTTGGATGCTATGGCAATTTGCAAGTCTGTTGGATATCCCGATTTATTCATAACGGTGACTTGTAATCCAAACCGGCCTGAGATTTACAGGTGTTTGCACGATAAAGCTCTTAATGCTGAAGACAGGCTGGATATTATCTCTAGAATATTCAAGTGTAAATTGGATCATCTTATAAAAGATTTCAAGAAACATAAATTCTTTGGTGATATACAAGCAGGTACCCTTTAGTTATATTTTTTACTTTGAACAACTAATTATATTTATCTAACAGCCCACTGTTCAAAAATTTCAGTTATGTATACAGTGGAATTTCAGAAGCGTGGACTCCCACATGCTCACATATGTTTGTTCTTGGGTGCTGAAAGCAAATTTCCAAATGCATCTGATATTGATCGTGTTATTACTGCTGAGATACCAGATAAAGAAAGAGATCCTGAATTATATGAGCTTGTCAAGCAATTTATGATTCATGGACCATGTGGTACAGACAACCCACTTTGTCCATGTATGGTTCAGCAAAAATGTTCTAAAAAAGTTTCCCAAAAAATCGTCGCGACACGCGGCAAATTGAGAGGGGTCTCTCGCGACTCGCGGGAGACATCAAAGTTGGGAAAAATTATTTTGTTTGATTATTCGTTGCATAGAAATTGTTTAGACTTATATCTAAGCTATCAAAACTAACTTTTATGTTGGTTTTGATCGTAGGTGAATACCAAGATGCCCCGGATAAAGATCAAGCTCACCGAAGAACCGAACACGATCAAGAATTAAGCTTCCGCACTATGTATCGTTGTTATGTTAAATGACGAACTCACACATGTTATGTTGTATAGATTTAATTCTGTAAAAAAAAAAGAAGATTAATGAAACTCGTATTTTCAATGTATTTGAATTTATAATTACATGTTTAATTACGTAAGATTTACGAATACCCTTAAATAGTAGCAAGGGTGTTACAAGTTGGTAATCAGAGCTCAAGGTTAAAGAATAAAGCGTGTTCGGTTCGAGGCTTGATCGCAAATCCGGTAAGTACATGTATGTTAATAGTTTAGCATGCTAAAGTGTTGCAAACAACACATAGGGCTATCATGTGATACATGTTACCCCAATTAAAATGATTGATATAGTCAACGAAAATACGCGCGTTGACGCATATAGTAGAAAAGCCTTGTATTATAATACGGGCAATTATTGAAGTTGACATTACTAACTCTTGTGAATGTTTTAATTGAAGGACACTCGCGTTTGAAGACGGCGAGAGTTGAACGAATTGTGGATTTGATGATGGAACGGTCCAAGATATGGCAAGAAGAGCATACTCATCCAGGACCTAAATCGCGTAACGATCGCAAATAAGTAATGGCAAGAAAGCCCGTTAGGGCAAGCATTATCAGATGCACACTTTTAAATTTAATTGCACAAGTAGTAATATGCAACAAACACGTAAGTAATGACGGTTGCATACACATATGATAGAACTTAGAAAACCTGATTTCCAAGAGAAATTTAATAGAAAATGTGTTATTCACGATGATGAATAACAAATGAATAACAAGATTTGTTCATATGGAAACTTGGATTGGGGTAATTATCCAAGTGGAAAACTCTCAATTTAATGCTATTGAGAAAAGAAGCAATCGCATTAACAAATGTGATTATATATTAGTTTGATAAAAAGGAAAAACATTATATATGTTCATGAATGAAACATGTAAATCAAATAACTGTTAAATAGTAACTGAATAAATGGTTGCCAATGAAAGTCAAGAATATAGAAAGATTAGAGGCGTCACTTACATGGGGTGTAGTGCGGAAATTATGAAAAGGTCATGTGTGTCATGTGTTGATCGCTTACCCTGGCCAAGTAAGTAGTGAACACATGATGTCATGAACTTTTTATGATGGACATACTTACATTCGATGTAGTAGGGACGGGGTGAATGGGACAAATTAAAAAGTACCCAAATGAAACAAATGAACAAAATAGTTGATAATAATGTAAACGCACAGCCGGGTGACGGAAGCGTATTACATTAGGATAACAAGCCCGAGAGGAGGGACAAGGATAAATGTAAATGATGATACAAATGAATGATCAAAAGAAAATTCATGGAAATGAGTTATCTTGGATGAAAGGGCCATGGTAAACAAAATGGTCAAGTAAAACCAAAGTATAGATGATCCGTCGGGTCATAAAAACAAAGGTGTTGCCCACACGAAAAAGATAATCAAGGTTGCTAACTTTAGTCATAGTAAAGCAAGGATAACGATGATAATCGTCACTCATAATTAATAGGGCCGCCAATAGTGGTCACGTAAAGAATAAAAGACATGGTCGAATAAAAGCGACGGATTTCGCTAAGACGACCAAATAAATTAAAATAACGTCTAAAACCATATAAGAATGGTTATTTGAAAATGACTACGGTAAAGATACCCGATGGATGGGTAGGATTTAGAAAGAATGCGTAAACCAAGAGACGGGAACGCGAAATAGAAAGTCAAAAGACTCGGAATATGAGTCATGACTAAAAGACAATGAGAATTTGCAAACAGAAATGTTAATAACTACGCTCAACTATTTTAAAGTTGAACGGGTCGAATAAAGAATGGAGTTTAATGTTCACAAGTGATGAAATTTCACACGAACAAGTCAAACGAGATAAATAAGGTATAAAAACTTGGTAGTGCAAGCAAGCGCAAACTGAATAATGGAAGCGCGAAACATTAATGAGTCTACGTGATGGGTCATAAAGGAGTATAAGTATGAACCGGGTAATGGTAAGCGTAGGACAAACCGACGTGTAAATGACGTTAGAAGTCGTAAAGTCGGAAAGATAGTCCGAAAGTAAACAAATGAAACCTTAGACTACGGTCAAGGTCAAATGAAATCCAAAAACCAAAAGTAAATCGTTCTAGACATAAAAAGGGTGCCTTGACACCATATATATATATATATATATATATATATATATATATATATATACAGTTGAATAAAGACTAGAATAAAAGATGATCTACGGGATCATCATAACCTACGGGATAATAATTAGTGTAAAGGCCTACGGGGCCAAAATGACCCACGGGTCATGAATTGAAGCAAAGGGATCATAAGGGTCTCGCCTTAAAGAGGTGAAAGCTTAAGGAAATAGCCTACGAGGTTAAGTGGAGGAACCTACGGGTCAATAGTGTAAGGTGAGGGGACTTGTTACGGTTCCCCGCGTAAAACGAGAACGGAAAACAATAAATTATGGGTTGTCAATTTCCTTGATATGAGTAATTGACATAGTTAAAGAGAAAAACGTTAAACTAAAACTCAGTTTTAGTAAGGAATAACGTTTTAACAAATATGAATACTATAAGGCGAATTCGGAAATAACACATATCAAAGAGTATGGGTCTTAACATCGTTAGGTGCGAGACGATACATTCGAAAGAAAGAACTTCGATAGTGAAAAGTCGAAATAGACTTAAACAAGACGAGATGAGATCACAGTCACAAAAGTGATATAGAATATAACCACGTTATAACGTGAGTTACAAGATATGGAATCATAAACACGCAAAAGGCCGATTACGGCAATATAGTAAACCCGGGTGATGGGGTATAAGGTAACCGGTGACTAACAAGTCTAACCGCCGGATTAAATAATCAATAAAGATAATGGATACAAGCTGAAAGTAACGGCCCTCGAGGCCTTGCACATGAAAGACGCACGCGTCAATATAAAAGTGAAAACTTTTGACCAAAAGGAACAGATGCCTTGAAAACGAAACTAGGTTCGTTTGATTAAACCATAAAACTACGTAAATAAGGTTTCGGGGACGAAACCTCTTTAAGGGGGGTAGACTTGTAACATCCCAAAAACCGGGTTTGGTAATCAAACCTCGTTAATAGTAAAAACGGGTAAAATAACGTTAGTGGTAAAATTAACCCAGCGAATATTAGGATTTAAATAACTAAACCTAATACATAAAAAAAAAAGAGAAGGAGATAAATACTTTGAGAAAACAAAGTATTTAAAAATGACCGAGTTAACGGGACTTAAAATGTAACGGGTTATAGCTTCCCGAACCCATTAAATTAACTAGGAATAATTAACCTAGTTAATGAGGAGTAAATAAGTAATAAAACATGGAGTTCTAGTCCCTAATAATTAAAATTAAACTTGAGGGACCAAAACTGTAGGACCGGTTTTGGCACCGTTCGATTGCGTAACGAACGTTTCACGTGCGGAATCCGTGAACGAACGTGACCGAACACACGATAACGTACTACTAATGTGATTCCATTGCTAAACTTGACGTGTACGGTACAAGAATCACAAATACAATACTTTCTCTCTCTACTTTCTCTCTCTAGAAAGTCTTCTCCAAGTCTCCTCTCTAAATCACTTCTAAAAGTCTCCCCAAAATCTTACTAAAATCATGACATATCTCCTATTTATATGGTCAAGGCAACTTAGTGAAAGTTCACACTAATTACAAGTTTGCCACCTTGCCATTTCTAACTAAATATGACAATATGCACTTGATTCCTTCCGGCTTTTCACTACGACTCGGATTGACGAAGGCGATAGACAAAATATGCATCAACAATCTCCCCCTTGGATATTGTCGTAGTCAATCTCGTAGTGAAACTCGTAACAACTTGTCTTTCTCTCTCTCTAAGACTTTTCAGGCTCCCCCTTTCGTCAAGTTTCCGTGCTTTTGGGATCGACACCTGGCTTTGCGTATCAACAGATTGAATGTTGACAGAATCTTCAGTGAGAGTCTTCAACATGACATTCTCGGATATAGTTCGGTCTTCTTCAAGAATTCTGCCTGGATCTAACTTTCTTTGGCTATAACCTTCATCAGACTCCCCCTATCACTCTGCTAGGATAGTCGTCTGGGATTTTGTTACCACCATCGAAATTATCTCCTGGCTTCTCTCTGTTCAGCTCATCATCTGCATCATCTCAAACACTCTATTACAAACAAATAAAGTTGTGTTTCAACTTAATGAATCAACAAATCATTTGAGAATTTTTACAATTTAAACACTGATCACAAATTTGAAACATTTCAATTACTGATTCAACCTAATGAATCATTTTAAACATTTCAAACGATTTAACCAACCTGTCTGTTCATCAAGTTTAGCCTTTGAGATTTCGAAAATCAGCTCTTCACCATCAGTTGTCGAAAATCTTTTTGGATTTTTTAAAATATGAAACATAAATGCAAAGACAGAAATTTAAATGCAAAACAAACATATTTTTTGTGAGTTTGTGCAAGAGGATCATATCAGTTTTTGAGACATAACACAAGCACCGTTAAGCTTTTAATCGTTTTAAGTTCTAAACGATTCACGTAGATTGACGATATAGTTGTCCTCTTAAATTTTCATACAATTTTCAATCTATTCAGGATACTATTTAGGTATTTTATGAACTTAGTTCAATTCATGTGTCCCACCTCTTGAATATACTCCCGTATCCAGAATCCCAATATTCAGTCTTACAGGTATGAACACTACAATGATGTCTGTATATAAATTAGGGGAAAGATGCGAGAACTGAGGGATCTCAGGTCAGAACTTCCGTTCAGCAGAGAGATATCAGCTTCGACTTAGCAGTGTGTCCCCTTTAGAGGATCTTTTCAGCTACAACAGATGATTATCAATTTTATTGTCTAATCAACTGAGGTCTTTATGCTATATTTCAAGCATTTTGTGGAAAGTATTAGCCAAGGACTAGGTCAGAACTACCGTTCAGCAGAAGTCCCGGAATAATACCCCAGACATCACAGAGTATAAACACCTAGTATATCAGAATACGAGACCTTTCAAACGAGATTTCAGGGGTTACCTATATATCCAAGTAGTGTTCCCCACGAATTTCACAAGTTTGAAATTTTAGGTTTATATCCCGAATAAATCTACTAAATGTACAAAAACCTATCGTCACATCATCAGTGAGACCGTTTATCACATTTTACATTACATTTCTTTAGCATGCTGTGATAGTCCACTGATTTACTATCATTTCCTCTTTTTCACAACAAAACTCATTTTTAAATTTTTAATGTTTTTGACATTTTCAAATTTTCTAATTTTTTTAAAATTTTTCTCCCCCTAAAATCAAAATATGTTTCAATTTTGATTTTCTGGGAAAATTTGAAACAAACTGTACAAACTTGACAACCTGATGAGAATCACTTCAATTCTCTATCCACCTGGCATAAACAATCAGAACTCCCCCTCACAACAAACTATTTTCCCATTGTGATTTCAAAACACTTAAGTTTGTTTTAATCAAAATGGCTTTTCCGGAAAACTTAGTTTGTTTACCAAACAGTTTAGGTACGGGGTTACTTCATCATCTTGTTTTCTACACAAAAGTAGGAAAATCCAAGTACAAGTTAATGTCCTTGATTTACCATATGCAGTCCAGAATCCTCTGTACCACTTGTAAAACATTCACAAACACAACCAAACATCTTTACCGTTTGCATGATTGACGTTACCGAATAAAATTCAAGAAAGATGCCGCTTCATGATCCACGATACCATCTTGGGATCTCCGGCAATTCCTGCAAAATCTTCAAACACAGATTTAAAAAGATGTCGATTCATGCTCCACTCTTACAAACCTGGGAGCTCCGGCAAGTCAGGTTTTTTCTATTTGAATAGTTTCACCCAAGCCTGACCAGCCTTGGGTGATTTTGAATTCTTGTTCAACAATGGTGGAAAATTTTTCTCATCCATTGTTAAACTAGAATTCTCGACCTTTACCTCAACACATGGCTCTTCTGGTTTTACCATACCAGAATCATTGCCTGAATGTGGCTTGTCTGACTTTAATGAGTCAGATTCATTGCCGACATGTGGCTCCTTTGTTTTCGAAGAAACAAATTCATCGCCAGGAAGTGAAAACTTCACTTTCTTCTTCTTCTTATCCTCTTTTGTCCTCAGATTTGTATCTGAAGAATTCATCTTGCTTGACTTTGCAGCCGAGGAAATTGATTCATCAGCACTCTTCTTCGATCTGTCGAGTGAACCCGAGGACAAAATCTTTTCGAGATATTCTCTCGCTTTCTTTCTCTTTTTCCTCAGTCGATCTCTCTGCCCCTGAGAAAGCTTCACTTTTGTTTCTTGAACTTTAGGTTCTTTGACCTTCTGTTCTCTGACGTTTTGGCCCGAAACTTTCAATTCTTTGGGCTTGACAACGACTGGTATCTTCTTTGCCATTTTCTGAGAATTAGCCCTCAATCTGTCATTCGATCTTCTTGGGCAATCTCGGGCAATGTGACCTTTGATATTGCAATTATAGCACCTCTTGGTTTCATAACTCCAGTATTGGCAGTTAACAGCAATATGCCCCTGATATCCGCAGCTGTAGCACACCCTGTTATCATACCAGTTACCACCTTTTTCACACCAAATGCTCAGATCATAGCATTGTCTGGCTTGGTGATATTCCTTCCTCAAATGTGCTGGTTTTGACACTTTTGCACTGTGGTTTGTTCTGCACACAACAAATTTTGAATTTTCATTTTCTATTTTTTGTAATTTTTTCTTTTGATTGGATGATCGTACTGATGAGTTTTTTCCTTCATTTTTAAAGTTTTGATTCTGTTTTACAATCTTCTTCACAGGTTTTTGCTTAGAGCATTCACCTTTTTCAGTTGATTGCAGAACAGTTTTCTGAAATTTTTCTTTCAACTTTAAAAACAATTTTTGTTTTTCTTTCTTAACATTTTCATCATCAGACTCTGTCACAGACTCATCTGCTGAATAAAAATTCTCATTTTCCTCATCAGTTTTATCATCACAATCTTTGACTTTGACTTTGTCAAAGTTCGTAGCCTTTTCACTCATCGGAACAGAATTGATCGGTTTTGGACAAGGAATATTCAACTTGTCAGATTTAGTCGCAAAACTGATCAATTTCTTCTCAAGTTTATCTATCTTGGTCCTGGAATTCTTAGCTTCTTCCTCAAGCTGAGATATTCTCTCAAGATGAGACTTGATGGAATTGTCATTCTCAACCTTCAAACTTTCAAGAACAGACTTTTCATTTGTCAAAATTTTGATCTGTTCCTGAAATTTTGATTCATTCGCTTTTAGGTTTTTGTTTTCAAGCTTTATCCAGAAATCCTCATCTTCTGACGATTTCTTTTTGCTTTCAAGCTCTTTCACTAACTCTTTGATTCTCTTTTGAGCGCTTTCACCTTCTTTTTCAAGTTCGACAATCTTCTGAAGATGGGAATTTATCATCTTTTGTTTTTCAATGTTGTTTTTACTAAACACATTTTTCCCATCTTCAAGAATTTTCACTTGCCCCTCAAATTCTTGATATTTCAAAGTCAAACTGTTAAAATCAATCAACAGTTTGTCATTTTCTGCTTTCAACTTCTCACAATCTTTTTCCAGAGAAAGAATCTGGTTTTCAGCAACGTGCTTCTCGTCTTTCAACTTTTTGACTTCAAATGCCAAACTTTCTATGTCTCTCACAAGTTTGTCATTGTCAGTCTTAAAGTTATCGCATGTTGAGCACATTGTTTCATTCTTCACCGATTCTTCAGCTTTTGAAGTTTCTTCTTCCTTTGCTATCAATGTACCTGCACAAAACAATTTAACGAAATCAAAAGGATTTCCATTATTATCAATATAACAACCTCGTTTGAAATCGTATTTCAGCACATGTTTTGCCCTGATACATTTAGTAACCCTTTGGTGCATCTCTTCAATCACATCTGAACTTAGATCTAGCACATTATATTCCAAAACCTTGATCAAATCTTTCTTTTTCTTTCTGGTTTCAAGTTCATGAGTTTGAAGTTTGCTGATGAATTGATTTAGAGGTAGTTTTGAAAAATTTGAGTTCTCCCTTAAATTCTTCAAACATTTACTCCATTCAATCGGTAATGCATCTGCAAACTTCTCCAATTTTTCAACATTTGATGGGTATATCTCATGATCTTTCATATAACTCAATAAAACACTATATCTGTCTTTAAGATCATCCAACGTTTCGTCTTTCAGACACACGAAATATTTGAACCTTTTTGCCCATCCATCTTTGCTCACTTTTCTATAACCCTCATCTAGAAATCCGTGATGCCAATCATTAAATCTTTCGAAATAATAGTTCTCCTGTTCATCAAACACCATTGCCATTTTTTCGCAAAAACAAACCCGACACGTGTTTACCTTCAAATGGCAGCACCTTCAGTCCACTATACTACTCAAAAATTGGGCCTTAAATGCAAAGTTGAGCGGTGAAGTGGATTGGGTAATTTGGCGGTGGGCTTAATCAATTGGGTTTTGGGCGGTGAAATTTGTGTGATTGGGTAATGGGGCGGTGATATTGTTTGGGCGGCACAAACAACAAAATAGTGGGCGGTGGCTTTTGGGTTTAGTGGGCCGACAATGGGTTGGGCGGCAAGATTTGATTGGCCTTTAAAACAGTTGTGGGCTAGTAGTGGGGCGGTGGACAAAAGTGTGGGTTGGGCGGTGGGCTAGTAAACAACAACAACAGGCCAGTCAAAATGATTGGGTAGGTGGAATCTTTGGACGGCAGTGTTTAATGGGCGGTAGAACTGTTCTTTTCACATGTACTTGAACCCTATTCCAATAACCACTTTAGCCGACAACCTTTTGCAAATGTCAACAACCTGTATTGCCTTTTCAGAACCTCACGTGAAGAAGACGACACATAAGCGATCCACGATCTGACACATAAGCGGTTCAGATGTTTACCAATAAGCGATTCAGAAGTTTAAGGTGATGACATATGAGCGGTTCAGAAGATTAATTACGAGCGATCCAGACATCAATTTCGAGCGGTTCACATGAAGATTTGGAGCGATCCTGGAAAAATGTCACAAAAGCGATCCAGCTGTTCAAAAAGCGATCCACAGCTGCGAATTCGGACCGAAAAATCGAGATTTCTCCAAAACGGCTTGGAGTTTCGAGCTAAAACTTGGTAGGGTTGTAGATCGGGTCTAAACGCACATCATATTCAAAAATCAGACGAAACGGACCGTATTTACCTGTTCAATTTGACGTTTTTCAGTAAAAAAACGTAAGAAACAAGTAGAAAGTGAAGAAATCGACGAAATTGGATCTGAATCGGCTCAAATCTGTACGAGAACGACGTGTTTGATCAAGCAATCGAGCTCCTAGCTCTGATACCACTTGTAGGACCGGTTTTGGCACCGTTCGATTGCGTAACGAACGTTTCACGTGCGGAATCCGTGAACGAACGTGACCGAACACACGATAACGTACTACTAATGTGATTCCATTGCTAAACTTGACGTGTACGGTACAAGAATCACAAATACAATACTTTCTCTCTCTACTTTCTCTCTCTAGAAAGTCTTCTCCAAGTCTCCTCTCTAAATCACTTCTAAAAGTCTCCCCAAAATCTTACTAAAATCATGACATATCTCCTATTTATATGGTCAAGGCAACTTAGTGAAAGTTCACACTAATTACAAGTTTGCCACCTTGCCATTTCTAACTAAATATGACAATATGCACTTGATTCCTTCCGGCTTTTCACTACGACTCGGATTGACGAAGGCGATAGACAAAATATGCATCAACAAAAACCATTAAAAAGGAAACAAGTTTTATATAATAAAAAAACACACCACACACACAAGATGTGTGTGTGGATCGATCATCAGGGGCGACCAAAAAGGGGTAAACCCTAGCTCATCTCAATTTCACCAAATTGGAGGGCAAAAGTAGCTCAAATCGGATGCATGATCACGTATAAACGATCACCAAGTCAAGGGGATCGTAAGGTATGTTAAATTTTGTAATTTGGTGATGTCTTAGAATTTCTTATGAACACTCATGACCAAAATTCGTGAATGAAAAGGGAGTGTGTGAGTGATATGTGTTGAATTTATGCTTGGAAACAAACCCTAGATGAAAAACTTGATGAATTAGTGTTGAAAACTAGGGATTTGATGATTTCCCTTGTATGTGCTAAGTGGGTTTTATGACAAGAAGATGAACACTTCAATTAGAGTGTTAAATTGATGAATATTGATGTCATGATACTTGTACTAGGTGTAGTTCATGAACACTAGACATGGAGGGTTGAATTTTGATGTTAACCTTGGTAAAAATAACTAGTTATGAACTAGTTTGAAAATGTGTAAAACTATGCCCATTAGGTGTTTGATAAAATGCCTAAATGAATGCTAAAATGTGGAAATTTCGGGTGAAACACATATTTGAATTATATGACAAATTATGCGAAGTATGAACCGATAAGGATTCAAAGCGTAAAGTTAATCTAGACTTAATTGTGTAAATGATTAAAGTAGTTAACTTTTGATAAGTTAAGTTAACTAATGAAAAAGTCGAATAGAAGTTTCGACATAGAAAATAAGTGAGGTGGAATAGTCGTGATTCTTAGTGACTAATTTAACCACCTCGTAAATGTTGACAATAGTTTGACGCCTAACGAGCTAGGTGGAGGCTTGGGAAAGAAGCGGTCAAACGAATCAAGCACGAGAAGAAAGGCGTATCCGGGATGCGAGGTAAGTTAAAGCTTACACCTTTTTATTTAATATCTATTGGTTTATAGATTATGAAATCAAAAGTCATATTCGACTTATGATGTTTCGACCCGACATGCGCGGTTCGGAACAAAAGACAACAATGATAAACCATGTTGAATAGTTAAAAAGAGCTAATAAGGTCATTTAGTCATAAGGTAACGAGTTTTGAATGATTACCTTATAAGGTAAATCAATACAATTAATAAGGGTAAAGCGGCAATGTGGTCACTCGTTGACGATAACCGTTAGTTTTGAAGGACACTTTATGGCGTAAGATATAAAGGGGGGTCAAAATAATCAAGAAATAGCTTTATAAGTAAAATTGACCGTACGGTGTAAACCGGCACAAGTCATGTAGACGAGATAATAATAAATCCATCTCGCAAAAGTAAACGGTCATATAGACCAGACGGGTCAAAAGGTGAAAATATCACCCTTTGACAATATCGGCTAATGTTCTGTCGAGTTGCATGATTACAGGAATAAATACCGATTGAATGTTGACATCGCTATTACTTAGCGGCTACTAAGGCAAGGTATTAAAACGGGTCAATATGTTGATCCAAGCCAGGTACACATAATTATGTTGTAGTTAAAAGTGCTATTTTAGTCAAAGAATTGGTGAGAGTCCTTCGTCGTAAAAGAAGGACCAAAATCGACCAAAATGCCCTTGTAGGCTAAATTGAACAAACAACCCTTAGAGGTTGTTTGGAAACGAGTTTTATGATTAGGTAAATACTTAGAATAAGTATAGAAGCTGAAAGAAGTATTATATTAGTCAAACGGCACTATTTGAGTTTTTGCAGTAAAATAATGATTAGAGAGGTAAAATTTGGTTTATATAGATCACCACATTAAACCCACCATAAATACAGTTGTGGTGGGAGATTATAGGATAAGAAATGTGGTGATGGAATGCTAGAAGCAATCGAAAGCGATTTTAGGCTCGAAAGTGCTTAAATACCCTTAACGGGTCAAAATAAGCATACGAGCGAAAACGGTTTAAATTGTGTAATAAACCTGTTATTAGAACCTAAAATGGTAGATAACATTAATTTGAAGAAGTGTATGTGATATAGGGATCAAACAAATACGTTTGTTTGATAAAATCACTAACGGGTCAAAGTTTGGAAAAAGGGTAATAAGCCGAAGACTTAAAAGTCTTAAATTTTTTTTTAATCCGGATGTTGGATTTAAGACTTTTAAGTCTTCGGCTTATTACTTATTTACTCCTCATTAACTAGGTTAATTATTCCTAGTTAATTTAATGGGTTCGGGAAGCTATAACCCGTTACATTTTAAGTCCCGTTAACTCGGTCATTTTTAAATACTTTGTTTTCTCAAAGTATTTATCTCCTTCTCTTTTTTTTATATATTAGGTTTATTTATTTAAATCCTAATATTCACCGGGTTAATTTTACCACTAACGTTATTTTACCCGTTTTTACTATTAACGAGGTTTGATTACCAAACCCGGTTTTTGGGATGTTACAAAAATATGTAGATGAGACTTGTGTTGATTCTGAAGGATATCTTGTCTATCGTCGCCGTCAAACAAGTAATACGGTAGTAAAGAATGGTGTGACACTTGATAATAGATTTGTAGTTCCTTACAATGCTCTCCTGCTCAGAAAGTATCAGTGCCACATTAACGTTGAATGGTGCAACCAGTCAGGTTCTATCAAATATTTGTTTAAATATATTAATAAGGGGCCTGATAGAGTCACTGCTTCTGTTTTTCAATCCAATAGCACCAAGAATAATACGGAACAGAATGTAGCTGTAGATGAGATAAAAGCATACCTTGATTGTAGATATATCTCTGCTTGTGAAGCTGCTTGGAGAATATTCATGTATGATATACATTATAGATATCCAGCTGTTGAAGTAATACCTTTTCATTGTGAAGATGGTCAGAGTATTGTGTATAACGATCATGATAATTTGTGTGATATTGTTACTGATCCAACTGTGAAAATGACAATGTTTACAGAGTGGATGAATTGTAATAAAGTCGATGAATTTGCCAGGACATTGAGGTATGTTCAGTTTCCGGGATATTATGTATGGAATGCTAAAAATCGTGAATGGAATCGAAGAAAGCATCCGTATGGATCAATTGGGAGGGTACATTCTGTCCCACCATCACTTGGTGATTGTTATTACCTAAGGATTTTGCTGAATCATATTAAGGGACCAACCTGTTTTGAAGATATAAAAACAGTTGATGGGCAGGTTTTTCAAACATTTAAAGATGCATGTTTTGCACGGGGGCTGTTGGATGATGATAAATAATATGTTAATATTGTCAAAGAAGCTAGCACATGGTTAACCGGAGATTTCTTGAGGACCTTTTTTGTAATGTTGTTGCTGTCAAATTCGATATCTCGTCTTGATGTTTTTTGGTCGGAAACGAAGTCCCTGTTATGTGAAGACATTCTGTATCAGCAAAGAAAGATAACTGGTATTGCAAGTAATGTTATTATTTTATTAAAGTTATATCCAATTACATTAAAATTATGCAATAGCTCTGTTATTGGGAAAAAACTAATACTTTTTTCAACATTTGTTTAGAATTTGGATCTTCAACAGGAAGAACTTGAAAATATCTATCTATCTGAAATTGAAAAGTTGCTACTTACCAATGGAAGTACAGTGAGAAATTTTGATGATATGCCAAGTGTTCCGGACAATTATGTTTCATCGTCGAACAATCGATTGATAATGAAAGAATTATCGTATGACAGACTAGCTCTTCAAAGGGAACATGATCGTTATGTAAAGTGTTTAACTGCCGAACAGGAAAGGATATATAAAATTGTTATAGAAGCGATTGAAAAAGGTGATGGAGGTGTGTTTTTTGTATATGGTTATGGTGGAACTGGAAAGACGTTTCTTTGGAAGACATTCTTAGCTGCATTACGATCAAAAGGTGAAGTTGTATTGAATGTTGCATCCAGTGGAATTGTTTCACTTTTGCTAGATGGTGGTAGAACTGCTCATTCAAGGTTTGTAATTCCAAGAATTCAATATGTTCGATAGAGCCTAATACTGAGTTAGGTGATTTAATTAAAAGAGCAACATTGATTATTTGGGATGAAGCACCTATGACTCACAAGTATTGTTACGAGGCTCTTGATAGAACAATGAGAGACATATCACGTTCCAGTCAACCGAATATGCAATCGAAGCCGTTTAGGGGAAAGGTCATTCTATTTGGAGGTGATTTTAGACAAATTCTTCTGGTCATCCCTAAAGGTACCAGAACAATGATAGTCAATGCTTCTTTGAATTCTTCTTATATATGGCGGCACTGTAAAGTACTAAAGCTAACTGAGAATATGAGATTAAGAGTTGGTTGTCATGAAGCAGATTTGAAAGAAATAAAAGAATTTGGACAATGGATTTTAAAGCTTGGTGATGGTCTGCTTGGTGAAGAAAATGATGGTGAGATTGATATTGAAATACCAGATGATTTACTTATTCATGACCAAGTCAATCCTATTTCTTCTCTCATTTCATATATACATCCGGACATGAATAAGTTTTTGGGGGATTTAACGTATTTCCAACAGAGAGCGATTCTTGCTCCAACTAATGAAGTAGTGGATTCAATAAATAAAGAGTTGTTAGAGAGTATGCCCGGTGAAGAAAAGGTTTATTTTAGTTCAGATAGTTTATGCCAATCGGAGGAAGAATCAGAGCTTAATATGGCGTTGTTTCCTCCTGATGTGTCAAACAATCTCCGTTTATCTGGTTTACCTAATCATAAATTAGTACTGAAAGTTGGTGCTCCGGTGATGTTACTCAAAAACATTGATCAGGCAAATGGATTGTGTAATGGTACACGCTTACAAATCATGAAGCTTGGAAAAGTTGTGATTGAAGCAAAAATTATCACAGGGACTAATATAGGCATCATACTTTGATTTCAAGTCTGAAGATGACACCTTCAGATAAAAGAATACCAGTGAAGATTTCTCGAAGACAATTCCCACTTTCACTGTGTTTTGCTATGACAATAAATAAAAGTCAAGGACAATCATTGGAGCGTGTTGGTTTATATCTTCCACGTCCAATGTTTAGTCATGACCAGCTCTATGTTGTTGTATCTAGAGTAAAAAGTAGGAAGGGATTAAAAATTTTGATTTGTGATAAAGAGAAACGAGTCTGTACAACCATTACTAATGTGGTTTACAAGGAAGTTTTACAAAATCTATGATGATACTAAACATCTGTCAACCTGGCAACGTCTGTTGGGTATAATGAAGGAACTGTTGTTAGGAAATGTTTGTTGGAAAGCAATACAACTTTTTGAAAGCATCTGATACTTGCTCTGCATTAAGCTTATCTTGAGAACACATGTTGTTAATGACATTATTCTCTTAATATCTGTTTACTGACCTTTGTAATTTCAAATGACTGACCTTTTTAACATGGGTCGACTAACATCTGATAGTTACTATCTATTTAATCATCTGGCAAGCTCTCTTGGAGATAATCGATGACAGGTCTTAGTAAAGTCTGTTGGAAAGCAACAGAAGTTTTTAACATTTAATAGACAACAGTGGTTTGCTATCAACATAATGGAATTGATGTTGAATAAACCTATTGACCATTAGTGCATATCAATTTTATAAGTCTGCACTAATTATTTTTTTACTCTCTGTTGAATTCTAAATGAGATTGTTAGGAAACTTTATTTGTAAGTATTGAAGAAAATCTCAATCAACTGGATCTTTGAAGGGATAACAGTCCTGAAGATCACAACAAGAAAAAGAAGATCAGATAGGACAACTGAAATGCATAGCATCTACTTCAAAGAATCACAAGTTGATTAAGAGCTGATTTGGATTATCAGAGAAGGTCATTTCTGATAGATCTGATGATATTTCTGATGAAATATCATCAGTTTCTGACGATTCTGATCATCAGACTTTCTGATGATTGTTCACCAGAATTTCTGATGAAGTGGTTTATCAGAAATTCTGATGAAAACCCCACTTGTCTAAAACTCAACTCTATCCTGCCACCAATGACCGAAGCAACTGACATTATTGGATATCATGATCACAAAGGCAACTTGAACGTTGGATTCAATGAATATGTCAAATTGCTACTTTATAGGACTTATTGCATGAATAAACTATTGTTTATTCATGTACTCGGCCTTCTATAAATAGAAGGCCCAACCAGCAGAAGACAATTGAGTTTGAAGCATATCATTCATATACACACCAAACAAACTCCATTGCCCTTCTCACCCACAGAATTCAAGATTCATTTGTATTAGATAATAATCTTACAATCACATTGTAAACTATTTTGTTTCAAAGTGATATAAACTTGATAATTCTGTAGGTCTTGTTTCTGAAAGTCTGATTTCCATTTCCGCACATCTTTTTCACATATACTGAAATCACTTGCCATATTACGTAAAAAGAAGTTGTTAAGGCCATACTGGGTCCAACAGAGATGTTGACCAAAAGTCTAACAGATGTTTACCAAAAGTCAAACAGTTGTTGACCAAAAATCAAACAGATGTTGACCAACAGTTAAACAGATGTTGACCAAAAGTCAAACAGATTTTGAACCACTAAGAATCATAGTTTTGCCAACAGTGGTTTGACTTTGGTCAAACAGACTTTTTGAAAACAGTGGTTTCACTTTAAGCAATCATCAATGGAATTGGTCAACTTTATTTGCAAAAATTGGTTATAACTTTATTTGAATTTAAATTACAAGTACCGTATATTTCTCATTCTTATTGCAAGAATTGTCTTCGATCTAAAGTTAATAAAATATAGTATCTCAGATGGTTTTGGAAACAGTGGTTTCACTTTAAGCTATCCATCTAGTAAGCTCTGTTGGAGATAATGGATAACATTTTTTAGGAAAGTCTGTTGGAAAGCAACTGAAGTTTTTAACAGTTAACAGACAACAGTAGTTTGCTATCAACATAATGGAATTGCTGTTGAATAAACCTATTGACCATTAGTGTATATCTATTTTATAAGTCTGCACTAATTATTTTTTTACTCTCTATCAATATGGGCTATGCGTGGTTTTCTAAGAAATGACCCGTGTTTGCACACGGGTCTTACCGCTAGTACTATATAATAAAAGAAACCACTTTAGGGACACTTGTCATTATATTAGGTCATCTCTTATAGATAATTATTTTTTATTTTAATTTCTTCTAATTAATTACTAAGTTAGAACCCTGTGTATTACACGGGTTGAATAAATATAATTTTATATACCAAATAATATATATATATATATATATATATCCTTTGTTTATTACACGAGTTGGATAAATATAATTTTATATATCAAAAAATAAAACAATATATATTTAAAAATCTCATTTATTACATGGGTTGAATAGATGTAATTTTATATATTAAATAATAATGTTGTATTTTTAAGAACCCCGTATATTGTACGGGTTGAGTAAATTTAATTTTATATATAAAATAATGAAAAAAAAAAGTTAAATTTTTATGAAACTCATGTGTTATACAGGTTGAGCACATGTAATTTTATATACCAAACAATAAAAAGTTATATTTTTATAAACTCTATGTATTATATGGATTAAATAAATCTAATTTTATATACTACATAATAAAAAAGAGTTATATTTTTAAAAACCCCGTGTATTACACGAGTTGCATAAATGTAATTTTGTATAGTAAAATATAAAAATGTTATATATTTAAAAAACCTTGTTTATCACATGGGTTGAATGAATCTAATAAAAATGTATATCTTTAAAAAAAACTAACGGATATAGTCGATATACGATGGATAGAGTGATTACGGTGATGGTTCTTATTAGTTCGACAAATGGTTTATACATATGACTTGGTTTTATTCATTTATTCGTCCCCTTCTTGGTTATATATAAAAGTTGACGTTTTGCGATACATATAAATATCCAAAGTGTAAGACTTGATTTTAAAAAAATAATAATAATAATAATAATAATAACTCCATAGCCATCACCTTCTACTAAATAACGAAACTAATATCGTGCTTTTAGCTTTATTGATAAAAATATATGAATATCTTGTCACTAAAATATAAAATCTAACATTATATTAATTTATATTTAGCGTACATCTTTTGTTAATTTCAGGATAAATAATTTAGAAATCTGATAAATATTTTAAAATATTAGATTATCTTCTATACGAATTGTTTAAATTTATATTAAACTAGGTTAAACCCCGTGTACTACACGGGCTGCGCCATTTAATTTACTTTAAACATAAGTGTATAAATAAAAAAAGGAGTTAATTACATAGTTAGTCCCTGTGGTTTGCACAAAATAACATACTTAGGTACTAATAGTTTAAAATCACCTTCTAGGGTATTAACTTTTCATTTTGTAACATTTGGAGGTATTAAGTTCTAGGGTATTAACATAGTTAGTCCCTGTGGTTTGTACAAAATAACATACTTGGGTACTAATAGAATGTGATTTTAAACTTACAAATAACGTTAATACCTCTAAACGTTACAAAATGAAAAGTTAATACCCTAGAATGTGATTTTAAACTATTAGTACCTAAATGTAAAATTACAATTATAATGCATATACATTAAAAGATCAAGCTTACAAATAATTTTGAATATTAATATATGAGAACCTATAATTTTGAATTCTTCACTTTCGGAATCCTCAGGCCATTCAGCAGATTGAAAACATAATAAGAAGCCTGTCTCAATAAATTGTGAATATGGAATATTTTATATGGACTGAAATTAAGAAATAACATGTGAGTCAAATTAGTAATCTTTAATTTATTCTTCGTATTCAGATGAAAAAAAACACCAACGCTGTTGTATACTTATATATAAAAAGAAAAAACATTAAAAATATTGCTAAGTCTTTTGTCATCCTCGCTCCACTCAAGAGACAGTTGTTCTAGTTTCTTCTCCTTCAGCCTCAAGTGGAAAACGACTATTTTATAAATTGTAGAAATTGAGGCGCATACAACAAAGACGCCCCACATTTCACAATTTTGAACACTTATAACCTGAATTGTTAAACGAACCCAACAACACAACAAACAATTCAATTTTCCGAAGCAGAGAGCTAGATATCCTTTTTTAAAGAAGGGTGTCATTTAGGAGATTAAAGAGAAGAGATCCAATGTGACGTTGGTTAGAGACAACATTGGTACCTGTTTGAAGAGCCCTTGGCAGCGTTGATAAGCTCATCGGCTAAGAACTCAACAATGGTCTTGAGATTCCTAAATTTAACAAAAACATACAAACTCAAACAACATTAACATAACAGACAACAAAAGTTTTACATTCAAATGCACTAATAAACATCACCAAGCATGGTTAACTGACCAAACCATAAACTAACTGAATGAACAACCTTCACCCTAACTAAAGAAAGAAAGTACTTTATTACTTTAATTTATACCTAGAACATTAACTATTTATAAAATAATCAAAAGCTGTTTGCGGGTTAACCTGGCAGACTCTTCTTGACAGTTCAAGTAATAATGAAGTATGGTAGCTAAATGCACGTATATAAAAATCTTTGGTTTCAAACCACAACTATTAGGCTACTGTTATTCATAATTCTACATGTTGCACCAAGGGTGTATTTGCAAAAGCATAAGAAATGTAAATTTGATCTTCTATAGTCAAACTAATTTCTGAATGCAAAATCAAAATTTTATCAAAAAGAAAAACAAAATCTCTATCAAGATTTTTGTTTGCAGATCCACTGTTTCAGTTCGGTAACTGTGTCTGAAAGCAACTCATATTAAGATCCATTGAAATTTACCTCAGGCCTCATCCCACCACCATAGCCACTCTTCTTCTCAATCTTAGGACCTTAAAAAACAAATTTCACACAATTAATAAAAGCCTTAACAACTTCTGTAAAATAAACATGAAATCTGACTTAGGGTCTTTTCTTTATATCTTGTGATGTTCATCTTCTGAAACCACTTGAAACAATCAAAGTAGTGTAACTATCAATCGTTCCACAGGTCTTCTTATGAGTTCGCCAGTGTTTCGCACTTTGATGTTGGTTCAGAATAAGTCACTCACATCTGTGACATAAATGAATCCCTGCAAACATGAAAAAACCAACTAAATCAAAACCCACAAAGAAAAAAAAGTCAAACTGAAAGTGAAGAACCATCGTTAATGTTTTGAAAGTTAAGAACAACCAACAAAATCAACAAACCCACAAAGAACTGCCATTAGAGCCCTTAATCGATGAGCAAAGGAATGGTAAATCGAAATCTTACACAATCAAATATCAAAAAACGGGAGGAAACACTTAACTTACCTTGAACAAATCAAGTGAAGCAGGTACTGCAGCGTCGTTTATGGATGATGAAGATTTAGGGTTTGAAATTGAAAAGGAAACATAAGATTTAATAGATCAATAATGTTAGACGGGTTGGTTAAAAAACGAAAAAAAAAAACGGGCCGGATCCAGGAAGGCCTCTTCTAACGCCACGAGAAAAGGAAAAAAAGGGGGATTTTAGTTTAGGCGCCAAAAAATCTTCAAGAAGGCCTCTTCTAACGCCAGGTGTACTCCATTTAGTTTCTTTTATATATAAGTATAGATTTAATTTTATAATTATATTTTAATTGATGGCTTCAATGAATGACATATGTCCTCCCATTGGTTTCTTTTATTATATAGTATAGATAGATAATCATGCTACTAAATATTATTTAGTTTAATATCTTATATTAAAGATAAGTCTCCTACTAAATATTATTAGTTTAATATCTTATGGATAAATATTATTAGTTTAATTTCAATGATTTTTATATATTCATAAATCTTAAGTATAAAACGACTTATTTCACTCTTCCATATTTAGACCATGCACTCTTTACTTTGTTATTTCACTTTACTCCATATTTATACCATATATTCTACTTTAGATCATTTTCTTTATAGTCTATCCAGTTAACTTTATACTCGGTATTTCATATCCACCTCCCTTTTGTAGTGTTGTTTGTCACATTTGTAGCGTCGGTTATCGATCCATGATATTTATTTAATACACTATTAATCCAAAATTATATTTATTTAATATACTATTAATCTAAAATTACATTTATTCAACTCGTGTAATACATAGAGTTTTTAAAGATTTAACTTTTTTATTATTTGGTATATAAATTACAATATACGAGGTTCTTAAAAATATAATTTTTTATTATTTAATTATTTATTCAACCCGTATAATAAATGAGGTTTTTAAAAATATATTGTTTTATTATTTAGTATGTAAAATCACATTTTTTTCAACCCGTATAATACACGGGATTATAACCTAGTATAAGATAAAACAATATGATATAAACATAAAATAGTAAAATTGTATTCTTATTATTATTTAAATACACTAATATCGAATATTATTTTGTTGCATAATGAAAAAAAGAAGAAAAAAAGTATGACTAACTAATCTTTATTTTTGATAATTTTGATTGTTGAGTGTTGGTAGATATTGAAGTGTGATATTTTATTATTTTGTTATTTTATATGAAAAAAAGCCAAAAAAAAGTAGTAATGTTTGTTGCATATGAAACCACTGCGTCTGCTATTCCTATCCAATAATGGGGGTTGCTTCTTTGAACTGAGATGATTTTTACATCGTCGCCACTTCTATGAACAAATATATATCACAAATAGTGTTAAAGCAATAAGAGTATTGAAGCGTGATTAACTCTAAAAGGTAGCTTCTTGATTGTAATCTGCATACAAGGAATATCGTTAGTCTTAACGCAAGATATAGACTCCGGACTGAGAATCAGTTGATACATCTCTAAGAGTTTAAGCGAAATGGTAAAAGATAATTATTGAGAGTGAGAGTAATTGAGAGAACTTACTTGAAGCTGGGAAAGACTCCCCTTTTATAGGCAGAGTGTTCTGCCCAACGAAACCTATGCCAGCTCATACCTTTCCGTCATGATAGTACTTATCATTGGTTGATGTTGCTTGCAGGGTGAGACTTGCCTCTTTTGGTAATGTCAGGTTTGTGTGTCTCAATGTCACCTTTATGTGCTTTTGGGAAAGTCCAATCGCTCTTGACCCGTCGAGTTCAAGTCCCGATGTGTACAGTGATTTTAGCTACTGGTCACCCGTTATTGGTGTGTCAGCTTCCTGCCGGGAGCTTCTAGCTTCCTGCCTCCAGCTTCTTATTTCCGTTTTGTGTCTTTAGCCTTTTGTTATTTGTTTCGATTATTATTGTTCTCAACCTTGCTGAGTTGGGTTTCCGGGTACCCACGTCATCAAGTAGTATACACGCAATAAATTTAAGTGGCGTGTTATATATTACTGCCACAAAACCTTGAATACCATTGTTTCAACACATCCGGTTTCTCTTTAGTTAGAGGGATATTGTATCGCGATTCCTGGATACTTGAGTAGCAATCGCTATATGTTTTCTAGCATGAATATAAGTTACAAATGTTAAATAGAAAACGATATTATAATATTATTATGAATCATGAACTAATATTAATCTACAATAACCTAAATAAACGACATAAAACGATGGTAGTGTATACGAATTCACGTTTGATCAAAAATGTTATATATTCTTTTTATTAACTAATGAAATTTAACTCATTTTAATCCCAATCCTCGTCATTTCTGATCAAACATGAATTCATATCTAACTTATCAAACCTAACATAGTGTTAGTTATTTTGTTTTGATTTGTGTGTAACCAACAAAAACATTATCCAAAATCCAATCAGGTGGAACAATATCCATACAAGCATATGAGTCATACACGATGCAAAAGGTGAAATGGGAATCATTTTTGAAGTGCAAAAGCTATGAGCCTCAAGAGGGGTCTCGTGGGAGCCATGCAATTATGGGGGACCAAACTGTAATTATTTAAATAGAGATAAATGAGCCTACCATTCACCAATGAATTATGTCACACAGATTCCTTTGGTCGATGATTCTTCCTCAAGGACCCCACTGTACATTCTTCTTTTATTTGGTACCCATAAATAAATATGGTTTTCTTTTGCCTTTTGCAAAACGGAATATATTTTTATGAAGACAACCCAAACAATTGCATATTGCATATCTTGGTATAAAGAAAAACATCTTAATGAGAAAGACAACTATCACATCCTATAATAACAACAAACATATTCTTCAGAAAACTTAGTCATGATAATTAGGGATGTACACAAGCCGAGTCAGGCTCACTCCCGTCCGAATATATATAAAACCAGCTATATATATTTGAACGACGGTACAATTGATTTGTAAGGGAATATATACTTGAAATATATACATGGGCACAAACAGGTTAGGTTATTAGCTAGATGCTAATAAGAATAAAAGATCGTGACAAGAATACCGAAGACAAAAAAGGGAGACATATCGAGAGTAGGTGAAAGGTTAAGGTCGTTGGTGAGGACATGAATGTGCGTTGACGTAAAGGCGTTGACTGGTGGCATGTGACAAAAGGGAGGCTAAAAGCCGAAAAGACAGAAAGAAGAGGTTACAAGAATCATTCGCGTCAACTATTATTGTGTGTAACTATAAAAGCTCGAGTAGGTGTTTAAGTATAATATTAATATATAAATTAATAAATAGTTATATAGTTAATAGATTGATGTTGGCTAGTATTATATTATTGTGGATGCTTATAGCATAAGTTGTAGTAGTTGAATGTGAAAATAGGAATTTTATCACGCGTAATTGATTACTAATTCTTGTGAAATGATACATTAAACACCAAAAGGGGACATAATCTACAAGGGCCCCAATCAAAGGTAAAATCACTTTAGGCAACAATTTTTTCCACGTACACCTTGTCTATTCTAATGACCAATTTTCGTATATTTTTATCATATTTTCTGAATGAGCATTCCTTCATTGCCTTAATTTCGAAGGAAACAAAGATGATTACAGACTAATAGCAGGTAGATGGGCAACAAGTTGCGCCGCTACCCCCTTTTGAATAGCAAACCCTACCCTGCTAAACACAAAATTCTGCCCCTTAACATGCACGGTGTTACTCTGCTTACCACCTGCTGAACCCGCTTGACGAACCGCACCGCGTCAGGGGCGAGAGCGCCAAAGGTATCGAAAGCGAACGGGACGAACACGTGTTGGTTCTCGATGCAAGCTTTTTCGTGCTTAGCTACTTTACCCGCCCCTGCCTTGGCTATCGCCTGGCCCGCCACAAACCCGTGGTCCCTTAGCCCAACGAGGGGGGACACACCTATCAAATCGATACACGCGTGTTTCCCTCCTTCCCATCAAAAAACAAGAATGCCAGCGCACAGTAGGGTAGATCTCCCTTCTAATGGATCGGTCAAAAAGTTTACCGGAGCTTCCTTTTTTGCCGAGATCTCTGCCCGCTTAAGGTCTCTTGACATATAATATTATTTTTAAAAATATTTTAGCACATGAATAGATTATTTCATTTCTTTTCATTCTCTTTGATTTTAAAAATTGAAGCTTGGTTATTGGGCCAATAATTTCAAACACAGATATATGAATGCAAAACGATGCATTCTTAACTGGGTTCATGTTTGGCCTTAATAATTTGTATCTTAAACAAGTTAACACATTTATGGCACGATAAAATTTGTGTCTTAAAAGTTAAAGACATGTTAACTCGTTAGCGACTTGCTTGTGACCTATTTATTTTATCTAATGGATGTTATGATTTGACTTTTCTGGATATTTGTTTTAAATTTGCTAAGGTTCAATATGTTAATAATTATTATCTTAAGGATTATGTATTCGTTAAGACTTTTATGAACTTCTGCAATTTTTATTTCACTAAACGGGCTCCTAACTATATGTTGTATATCATGTCCCTAAATAGGTTTCTTAGCAAGTCGTTTCGTGTTAATTATTATCTTAAGGATTATGTATTCGTTAAGACTTTTATGAACTTTTGGCATTTTTATTTCACTAAACAGGTTCCTAAAATGTGATATTTATCATGTCCTTAAATAGGTTTCTTTTTTTTAACGGCAAACAACAAAAAACAAATTACCAGGTACTAAAGATACTAACACTTCAAAGATGAAGGAGTGAAAAGAAATATTAATTGATTCGTGGAACTTTAACCACGTGGATGCATGCTGAACATTGGGAGAAGGTTCGTGCGCTGTTAGAATCTAATTCCCCCTTATCAATTATCATCTGACATTTTACATATGACTACCTTTCACTTTTTCTTTTTCTCTTTTCTTCACAACCTTTTTAATTATTATTTTTCATTTAGCACAAAAGAATCTTGTTTTACTCCATTATCTTAGTTTTTACTTGTTAAAAGCAAATATTTTTTTAGGCTTTACCTTCTACCTTTTATAGGTTTTCAGTTTGTTACATAAAATGAAACCAATTACAAAATTAACAAAAAGTAATGGCATATTATTCTCTTGTTTTCATAATTCTTTAAGGTGAAGCACATCATGTCATGGGTATTAAATGAGTCGTGTTTGTGAATTGTGATGTTATACCCAAGAATTTGCCATGGCAAACCCAAGAATTTGCCATGAGTTCAAATACTACACAAACTCAAAATTTGTGTCGGACACATGAACACATGATGTATACGCAAGTTATAAAAAAACCATATTAAATGAGTTAATTCATATAATCTATACTATATAATAAAAGAAACCACTTTCGGGACACTTGTCATCATATTAGGCCATCTTTTATAGATAATTATTATTTTAATTTAATCTCTTCTAATTAATTATAGATAACCCTTCTACTAAATATTATTTAATTTAATATCTTATATTATAGATAACCCTCCTACTTTAATATCTTATAGATAATTATTATATAGTTTAATCTCCTTCTCATTTATAATAGAGTAAATTACGATTTTGACCCCTATGGTTATATCACTTTTACCCTTTTAGCCCAAAAACAAATTTTTAACATCTGAGCACCCAACGTCTTTTTTTCTAACCCTTTTGGCCCCTAACACTAACCTCATCCATTTACTTTTAGGGGTCAAAAGGGTTAGAAAAAAAATGTTGGGGGCTCAGATGCTCAAAGATTCTTTTTTGTGCCAAAAGGGTAAAAGTGATATAACCACAGGGGGCAAAGTCGTAATTTCTATTTTTATTTTCACTGTACAAAATTACATTTACTCGATCCATGTAATACATGGGGTTTTTTAAGATATAACTTTTTATTATTTGATATATAAAATTAGATATATTCAATTCGTACAATATATGAGGTTTTTTAAGGATATATATTTTTTTATTATTTAGTACAGAAAATTACATTTATTCAAACCGTGTAATGCGCATATTTTTAAAGATGTAAATTTTTTATTATTTGGTATATAAAATTACATTTATTCAACCCGTGTAATAAATGAGGTTTTTTAAAGATGTATTATTTTATTATTTGGTAGACAATATTACATTTATTCAACCCGTGTAATACATGTGGTTTTAAAGAAATGAGGTTTTTAAAGATATATTGTTTTATTATTAGTATATAAAATTTATTTATTCAACCCCGTGTAATACACGGGGTTATAACCTAGTATTCATAGTATAAGAGGTTTAAAAAATAGGTATTAAAGAGTAACTGAAGCATATAATAATAATAATAATAATAATAATAATAATAATAATAATAATAATAATAATAATAATAATAAAACATGTTTAAACTATAAACCTTGACACTAATGTCTAAGTTTTAAAATTTGGCATAAACTAGCTAAGCAACTTCATAATACACTTTTTTTTGTTAACCTTTGAATCCATGAGGTTGACCTAATCCATTTAACTAAATGTGTTTGTAGGTTTAGCCCTACCCATCTAAACTAAACCCAAATCTACGAATCTTAGGTTTGTTTCATGTCAAAAATTTACACCATCTATTATATATTTTCGACTCGGTAGGTAAGCAATTTAGATATGGAGTGCTATTATTGCTGGAATTCAAAATTCAAATGGGCCAAAACTGCCAAGGAATAGTTTCAAATTTCAGTGATAAACAATGAAAGGCCCAATAGGCAGAAATTTGGTTTAGTAAGCATAAATTGGGGTTAAGAAAACTTTTGAGACCGGCCCAGACAAGGGATGATTCATCGAGGGAAAGGCCCGCAGAAAAAGCCCAAAATATTAATGAAAAACTTAAAACTGTACGGTAGTCCCCATGAACTCATGAATGAAGAATGTCATTTGAGTTAAATCACGATAACTACATTTAACACTGTTAAAATTTTCAAATTTATTTAACTTAAATTTCTAGTAATAGTTTTTATGGTTTTCAAGGTCTATGTATTTATTTTAACTTTGCCCATTACAAATAAACAACTCACTATAATTTATTTAAGGTTTTAATAGGACATGCAGAAATGAACATAATCAATTTGGGTTATGGTGAAGTAAATCAATAAGGATATGTGGTATTGTGACCATCCTCCTTTGGGGGAGGATAATCCGTCACGTAGGCGCCACATCATAGTCCCATAGAGGATGATCCAACACACTAAAACACTGGAAATTGGAGGATGATCCTAACCCACCAAGTTTACTTTTTTTTAATTCATCTACTTTTTTTAACATTTTATTAAATAAGATAGAAAAATAAATTCATTAAAATATTAAAAAACATTACATAAGTTAAAAAAAAACATAAACTTAAAAAAAAAAAAATCCTAAGAATCATTCCCGGCACCATCGGATCCGTAATCATCACCTTCTCTACCGACACTCTCTTTCACGACACTTGTAATCGAATACTGCCATGAGAAGCAGGCTGAATCATGTCTTTCTCGACACTTGTAGTTTGCAGGGGCGATTATGAATTCCCGGCACCATCGGATCCGTAAGGAGTCGAGCAATCATTAGACCCCTGCTTCGTGACTGTACAACTTGATTTTCGCAGCTTTGTCTTGATCCTGTTCGAGATCATTTGCAGGGGCGATTATGAATTCTTCTATTGATGTTTCTCCCCCGACTCCTAGCCCCTCAACTCGTAAAGCCATCTCACCTGTTCCATATGCCTCTTTTTCATTGCAACACTCAAAGTAAGATTAAGAAAAATATAACCAATTAATCTTAATATACTACCACCTGATCTAAATTCATGTAAACTATTTGATTCAAATTAATTGCAACATATGTAGGCGTCATATGGACTAATCCGGAAAAAAAAAGACATCACCAAGAAGAGATAATAAGTTGTTCACTCACGGTAAAAGCATTTGTTCATGCTTTTGAAGGTTGCAAAATGAACAGAAACCTGCTCACCAAATGTCTCATACATTTAACATACATGTACACGACTTAAGCGAAGACACTAGACCTTATACTGATCTTGTAACTAAAAATAAATTCACTCGATTCTTCATATGCACAGAAGAATCAACGAACTCACATGACACATTTTCAATTCAATGCAGGTTGGTTCTCAAGCTAAAGAAGTCAACAACATAGAGGCAAATAACACCTAGAACATAGTTACATACGAAACCAATGAATCGGCATGAGCTGCGAATCACACACACTCTTGATCTCCAAGAGAACACAAAATAGCATTGATCTTAACATTCACAATCCCTAATTCAGCCATAACATGATAAATCAAGCTTATACAAATTATCAGATTAAACTATTTTTTCAGTTAATGAAAGATATAAACAACACTAAATCAGATTTATGAACAACGAACCGAATCAACTCATATACAACAAAAAATAAGCAACAAAAGTGAAGCAATCTGACAGCTAATCAACAAATTTCAGTACATGATTAAGTAGCGAAGGTTTAGCCGCAGAAATCAGCTTCGACAGTGGACTAACACGCCTCAACATCTCTTGTATTAACACAATCCGTACGTAGTACCTTAGAGGATGATCCACCATGGTAAAACACTGGAAACGGGAGGATGATCCTATACCACCAACTTAACCAAACAACACAATCACAATCACATAGAATAAACTACCAAATTGAGAATCTTGATGCTTTATCTCAATTCCTTTAATAATTACAGACACAAAAAAAAACCCCATAACCCTACTCAAACATCCGTCTGCAACATCAAAATTAAAGGGTAAAAGAGGATGAAATGAAAACCCAATTTCATTATCATCAGGTCAAGTGAATCACAAACTTAATATGACAGATATATGTATGTGGGTGAAGAACTTCAAGGGTTTAAACAATCTACCCAGAAGTAAAAGGTGCAAACTTTCACCGGTTGATTTGAAAGAAACACCACCACCTCCGTCAAGTTAGACACAAACCCTATCACATCGCCGTCGTTCAGGTCCACCACCGCCACCGGTCGTACCTACACCACCACCGACTTCCATCGCACCTTTCTTCACCGGAGAAATGTTTCAATTACGTGCTCAGCTTCACCGATTGTGGCTCCGGAAGAAGGGTTTGATTTTGGATTTGGGGGTTTATTGGTGAGTGAGAGAGGGGGGGAGGACCGTCCTTGGCGTCGAGAACCCGACGATGGCGACGATGGAGGAACGGCGACGGGGGGGGTCGAAATGGAGAGGGGGCGGCGTCTCAAGGTCGACGTTGCTGGACGGTCCCCATACCGTCCAGCCTAACCCAATCGATGAGGAATATGAAGTTAGTTTGTTACACAAACTTCCAAAAATAAGAATCTTAGGCTAGTGGGTATGGTGATGGTCCATCCTTAGAGAATGATCCGCTATGTAGGCGTCACGTCATAGTCCTCCCAAGGATGGTCCATCCTCCAAAACTAGAGGGCATGGGAGGATGGTCCTAGATTAGCCTACCCCACAAAAATATGTACAAGTGTTAAAGCACAATGTACAAATCTAATTCACAACCAAACAAACAAACAAAGAAAGGGGGCCCCACTTGATTGCTCCGGACGTCGAGAAAACGACGGAGACGACGCCAACGTTGGGAGGCGGCATGCACGTTGGATCGGCGACGGATGGGGACGGTCCAAAGCCGATCCCCATACCGTATAGCCTTATAGTTCAATAAAATCCTAATAAAGAACTCCATTAATTAGAGATAATTATTATGTCGAAATTAATACTAGAGTACCTTTTTTCAACGACAAAACTTACTCCTACACTCTATTACATCAATTAATTAAATAAACTCCTCTTGTTCAAGTTTGAACCTGAGACCTCCCCTCTAGAGTACCTATTCGTTCTTCCTTTTTTGTGGCATTTTTACCCGTTTTAACATGTCTGTTTTTTGTCCCTACTGGCGAAAAGTTATGGATTCGCCGATGCCCAGACCATGTGTCCATAAAAAAACTAAGGGGTTGTTTGGCAACTTCTGAACCATTAAGTGTTGAACCAGTAATATGTCTGAACCATTAAGTGTTGAACCATTAAGAGGATCGAACTATTAAGAGCCAGTATAGTACTTAGCCATTCAGATGCAAATGTCTGACCAATTCATATAAGAGGTCTTAACCATTCAGACTCATTATAATGATTAACCATTCAAAGGCAAATGTTTAAACCATTCAGACATCTGCTCGCAAAACAAATACTTTGAACCATTAAGTGTTGAACCAGTAAGAGGTCTGAACCTTTAAGGGCCTATTAAGAGCTGAAACAAACAGCCCCTAACGCGGTTTGGGGTAACACACTTTGTATTGTTTTTCAATTTGGTAAAGTCTTTTTTACTTTCACTAATTATTGGAATATTGGTCTTTTGAATTTCAGTATACAATAAAAACCAATTTAGGTATATGGTTGGTTATAGGTAAAACCAGACCCAATGAAAGCCGGACCACTCCAAATATTAGGGGTGGGCAAAAACTCAAATTGTGGCTGCAAAACCTAAACCGAAATAATTGAAACAAATTACCATTTGAGAAACTGAAGACTAGGATACGGGTTTTTTTTTTATAACCGAGTTTTATAGTTCACTTATGGTTATATGCCGTTCAAAAAAAAAAAACTTATGGTTATATGCGTATAAATTACCGAATTAAAATTAAAGCGAACATTTACATTTTAGTTTTAATAAGTTAAATACTAATGTCAGAAAATCTTTGTTGTAGTGTTTAGTAAATAATAATATAATATATTACCGACCCCATTGAATATGAAACAAAGTTGTCATGATGTATTTTATATGTAAAAAAGCTTTAAATGAAAGAAAGTTGTCACGGTGAAGTTTATACGTAAAGAAAATCTTTGTTGTGGTGTTTAGTAAATAAGGGACTTTATGTTTTTAGACACCGAAACAAGAACATAATTAGGATATTCTCAAAACCAGAGTGTATTGACTTTATGATTTTGAATACCGAAGAAGAATACAAACTGTATCTCACCCATCATCAATTTTTTTAATAGAGGAATAACACAAGACAAAGGAATCCGGCTGTATTGACTTTCACGATTGATGACCAAAAATGAACACATGTATAAAATAGATCCAGCAAAGACTAATCATTTCTTTAAACAAAAGCTAAACATAAACCCTAATAATAAAAACATATTCAAGTTAATTAGTTTTCTTGCGATCACAACCGGGTGTATGGTTTGGTTATGGATAAGTATTCAATCTAATTTATGAATCGTGCTAAAAGATCCTAAACGTGTTTTTATTATTTTAGCGGTGAATAATTTGAATATGTTTTTATTATTAGGGTTTATGTTTAGCTTTTGTTTTAAAGAAATGATTAGTCTTTGTTGAATCTATTTTATACATGTGTTCATTTTTGGTCACGAATCGTGAGGTCAATACAACCGCCCAACCGGATTCCTTTGTCTTGTGTTATTCCTCTATTACAAAAGTTGATGATGGGTGAGATACATTATAGTTTGTATTCTTCTTCAGTACTCAAAATCATTAAGTCAATACACTCTGGTTTTGACAATATCGCCGCTCTTCTTCTCTCGCAGAGCAGCCCCCAAGGGCTCGCCCTTGTGAACCGTCTCCACAACAGTTTGACTAAGGCCCAATATCATCTTACTTCAGCCTATTTGAATATTTATAATGGCCAACTTGAATTCATGTTTATATTAATTGCAGCCCAATAACAAATTGTATTTTGCGAGTCTACTTGTTCACAAGTGAGCAGCGTTAAAACATCCTTTTAATTCTCATTTGTTTTTTTTTTCCTAAGCTGCTAATTACAACTTTTAATGAATCAAAATAGTGAATTTTGATCAACTTGAATCCAATTAATGAATCCATTTCGTTATTGTATGCGTGTTTTCTCATCTAACTCATTACGCCATTTTAGTTCATTTTCATGTTAAACCTACAAAACATCAAAACCACGTTAAAGTGTTATATTATATAACTAGGTTATCACTCGGGACTGCTTTCTGGGTTGGAGAAAGTTATATGTTATACTTAATGGTTAACGTCTTAATTTAAAAACACACAAAAAAAAAACTTATACAAATACATATGTTATAATGATGTGCCAATAAACAATAAACCAAAAAACAATTGAAAATGTTGAAATAGTTAAACAAAAAAAAGTACCCCAATTACTAAAGATAAGATAATAATGTTTTCTAAACATGAAAATTCATAATAACGATTTTATGAGATACCAAATTTCTTGATCTACCGCAAACAAAAGCTTCATTAGGCTCTTGAACCATTTGAAAACAACCACTTTGGCCCATGGAACTCTATGTTGTTTCATGACATCAACTCAATCGACAACATTATATCTATAACAAACAACAAATAATATTGTAGATGAGAAATAAATATAAGATAAAACATACACCATAAATAAATTAAAAACCTTGTAGTTTCAAAATCTCCTCCTTCTGTTGATATCTTCAATTCTCATTCACCTCCACCAATCATCTTAATGGTTATAGTGGAAGTGTTATGTAAATCGGCAATAATTGCGATGTGCTCAGGGAGCTACTGTAAAATAGTAATAAAAAAATTTAATATATAATTAAAAACATACAAAAAGATATTTGCAACCAGAATAATTTAGGATTAGTATATAATTAAAATCATACAAAATGATATCTACAACCATAATAAAAGGATGCTTCCTCTGCAAGGAGAGGACCATCCTTTTAGACTAAACTTTGATGCGAATATGAAGCCTCTAAACATTCAACCAAAACACCATTCCAATCCAAAAGTAGTGGGCCTCTGCTATCCTTCCTGTTATTAGCACAAGAAGCAAATGGTAAGCCTCTCAAATTTCAAATAATGAAAAAGATGATGAAGCAACTCCATTTGATCATCTTTTACTCAAGTTTAACCCATATGCCATTTTACAATATACTTGTAGTTGCTAATTTCAAGTTTAAAAGTAAGCCATTTAGTTTATAAAAGAGCTTAAATTATAATTATATATAATCACAGTTGATGAATTCCTAAACCTAACATTAAATAATTTTATTTGACACTTGTTTTTAATTATCTCTACTTAATAGATAAACTAAGAAAAAAACAGCAATCGCATTCCATGACTCCAACTACACTTAAAAAGTAAGACACATTTAGACGTTAGAAGCAAATTTTGTAAAAAAAAAAAAAAAAAAAACACCACCTATAAAGTAAGACGCAATTATTCGGTCATACCAATAGTTTTGATTCTTTTGAAAACTCAAGGCAACTTTTTCAGTAATCGATTACCATTAAAAAAATGAAATCGAGTTGAATAAAAAGAGGAAAAAAAGAAAGTGACAGCTTGAGTTTCGGGCTGGTTTAGATAATCAATTATGGTAAAAAAAGACAATGTGTTAAAATAGAAGGTAAAAACAAACTCACATTTTTTCTCCGGATTCCATTTTCACGAGTCTGAGTTGTTTGGATTTTGGGTATTGTTAAATTAGTTTCGATCTACCTCAGGTCACGTTCGAGTAGGTATGATGTTGTTTACTTAGGTTCCTGGTGGCTTCGGTTGGGTTTGGTAATTGAGTTCGGGTTGGATAGATCAAACTCTTACTCAAGCTATGAGTTTCTTTCTCCCTAAGTTATCTTAACCCGCCTTTACGTTTTTAATCGTAAGCGACGAAGATGACCAAAAAACACCTGACCCAAACTCGATTACTAAACCCAACCCATCTAAACATAAAAGGAAAATAAAAAAATGAGTTATTTTCCCTTTTTTATTTTAACCTAGTGTCTCAAATAGTGAGTTCCATTTTTTACTTCTTATATACCTGTTGTCATTTTTAATTGTATTCAATAACCCAAAACTAACCCAAATTGGGTTTAGGACTACAACGGTCAGTTTTCAATATATATATATATATATATATATATATATATATATATATATATATATATACACATTTAATCGGGTTTGGGTATGTCACGAAATTCAGGTTTTTGTCTACTCGGTTTTCGGGTGGCTTTGGGTCAGTTTTTTTATCAGAGTTAATTCCTCGTCTTAGGGATGAGCAAATGGTACCGGGTACCGGTACCGAATTTACCGAACCAGGTACATTTTCGGTACCGATTCAATACCGACTTTTGACATTTTCAGCGGGTTGTGATACTTATTTATATAAATTATATGTTTAGTAAATCAATATAAAAAGTACTTAGGGGTGTTTGGCTAAGCTTTTCCACACCTCCTTATAACTTATTGACTTTTATAAAAAACTAATAAGAAGAAAAAGTGTTTGGCAAACTCATAAGGACTTTTTAAAATGACTTCTTGTATAGAGCGAAAAAGTCAGTTTTGAAAAGATAGAACATTGTGACTTTTTGAAGCTCCTTATAACTTTTCATAGAACATTGTTGCTTTTTGAAGCTCCTTAGTCATTATAAATGAATAAGTTAAGCTAAACACTTTTTAAAAAACAACTTATTGACTTATTGGTTTTTTTTTCCCACAACATAAGCTACTCCAAACACTTTTTTAAAAACTCATTTTCAAAAAGTTATAAGTAAATAACTCCTTTTAACAAAAAGTCATTTTTTAGTTAAATAAGCTTAGCCAAACACCCCCTTAATGTATTCAATACAAGTAAGGAAGTTCAAATATTTAATAAGGGCATTGCCACGGTGAGGCGTCGAGTTGCGGTGAGGATTCTGCATGGCTTCACTTTTGTTAGTTATGTCTTTGTATTTACTATAACAATCGCCATAATAAAAAAGTGACGGTTTTACAACCATATCATGGTTGCGACGGTGCAATGCCCTTATTAACGTACGGCGGTGCAATGCCCTCATCAAGTAACGCAGTGCGTTAGGGCAGCATAATGCCTTTTTAAACTAACTAGGTGTTATCCTGCGCGCGCGTTGCGCCGCGCTTCATGAATCCAATAGTAGCAACTTCACTGCTGAAAGCCCCTGGCTGTAAAAACTTCAGATCATCCTCATTAATCTCTTGCCAAGATTCAGATATGATTCATAGTATCGTTTCTGAGTTCAAACACACTATGGGTAGAGAAGTCATTCTGATGAGTGGTGGATGATGATTTGCCTGTAAAGAAATGAAAGGTTATTGTTGTTTTGACAAATACGAGTTTGATTTCATTTAAGAGTCTAACTGGCCTGAGTTGACTCGATACAGATCCAAGCTGGAGTTTGACTCAAATACAAACATCAAAGTTTGGAAATTCTTGTGAATATTATATGGGTATATTGGTAATTTTATTATGTTCTTGCATCTAAACGCGTCATGATATCTAAATTACTTTAAAATTAGGGAACAAAGTATAGTGCAGGGCCACTATCTTTGCGCTATTTCCGAATCTATTTTAACTTTTTTATACTATTAATAGTAACGTGGGATTCATAAAAAGGAAGTCGAAAATTATTTTATATTTATATTACTTCTACATTCTATATCTTTAATAAAGAAAAAAAACAGATTTCATGAATTATGAATACCCAAAGGGGTGAGCACATAACGGAATTAACTGACCTTAATCAAACTGAAAGGAACAATTAACCGACCTTAACGGAACCAGACAATTAACCGACTTTAACCAAACCGAACAGTTAACCGACAATCCAGTTTAAGCCATAACCGATTAACTGAAGATTACGGTTCGGTTTTAGCTATGGTGTGTGGCATAACCGAATTAAATGAACCGAACCAATTAAAAGTAAAATATAACAAATTTATCAATATAATTATTAGAGATAAACCCCAAGTCATACCAAAACCTTGATGCTAAATTCAGGTCACTAAAAGAATAGAGTGGAGTGTGGGATTTCTTATGGTCATAACACCTGCAAAAAAAAAAAAAAAAAAAAAAAAAAAAAAAAAAAAAACCTTACATCTATTAAAGAATTTTCTTATTATTGCAGACCCACATCGTTCTTTAAATCAAAGTTCAATGACACCAACCATTAATATAAAATTTAAGGCCCTTGACAATCTAAATGTTAAATCAAAATAAATGTTTAGCTAATAAATAATATCCCACATTTGTCCACTTAGTTAATCTGAGCTTTTAATTGGCTCGAATCCTATTATTTTTATTAAATGAGAATTTTATTTAGCCCAGATGTTCATATTTTTCACATTTGAGTATGGTTTGTATTCAAATTCTTAACAAAAATAAAAATTAAGAACTTTGCCATCAACTTGTGAATCAATATCAATGGTTACCTTAGTCTTGGTTACCCCATCACCTCTACACATATAACACTTTTTCAGTCGATCGATTGATACACTGGTCGTCTCTCGGATGGTTTGCCTTCTCATCGATTTCCTATGTAGAAACATGTAAATACATGGATTAAAGATACCTACGTACCTTGCATTATCTATAAAAAATAGAGATGAAAGCTGTACAAATTTTGTAAATTTAAAAAATATAATTATTTGCCAAAATGTAAAAGATAAATTACTTACATGTCCTTCCACTTCACCCGAAGTTCTTCACAACACATCATTCCCCATTGCGAGTGCTATTCAAACATAAATTCTGTAAAATTATTAAAAAAAACAACAAACAATCAAAAACCAAATTAAGAGACCAACAACTGATTCTGAAGTAAAATATGTGTACCTCAAAATCAGGGATTAAGAGCTATTCGAATAAAAAATCAAGATAATTATATGAATACTATTCAAACAATCAACTAATCAATTACATAAACATAAAAACTATATTTGAACAAAATTTTAATATAACCTGTGAGAAATTCATTCCTACGGACACCAGACGATGCTTTTCCGGTAACCGTAATCACCCCAGATTCATTCGTACTCACAAAATGTACAGCGACGAGAAGTTACGAATCATGCTCCGTTCTGCAACAGTCCTTGATCAAAACTGAAAGCATGGCGATTGACTTCGCAGGGCCGGTAGCTGGGTTTAGATAGACGTGTTGCTGTTGTAGATGCCAGCTGAAGTCTCCCTGCAATGCAGAGATGTGTTAGTTTTAAAGTGCTGGTTGAACTACACGTTTATCCTTTTTGGTGTGTGCTCCAAACATCGTACTCGGTAACTTTCATATAGTGTGTCATAGCTTCTTTGTCGAACAAAGAGGCTATTTCCTTCCCTAGGGTTGCATCAATGGAAGCTCTTTAATGTAAGCCGAAAAGGAAAACTCAATCACACTTGAAGATAGGTAATTAAACTGAACCAACAACAACAGTTTAATTACGATCTAGCAATATATCAAAATAACCTGCTCAAATAGCATTTAGTCAAAACTGAACGAATAAAGCAACCCAACAAAAATAAAACATGGTTTCATCTAACAATCAAACTTTTAGGTCAAGAACATGACCTGCAATTGGCCAAAAATCAGCATTAGGGATCGATTCTTGCAACAATGAAGATGCATTTGCGATTAACAAAACACAAATCCTTAAAACACACCAAACCCACAAATCAAATTCACCTAAGCAGCCCCCAATTCCAACGGTGCCTACCCCTCGTCATTGTTTCTAAACATTTAGACCTGAGTATATAACCGAAATTCACATATGTGGCCGGAAGTAGTTCGTGGCTTACCTTATATGTAGAGTCGGCCTGGAAAGTTGCCGATTCACTTGAAGAACTCCCATACAGGCTTTAATCCGCTCACCGGATCTTCAACTGATTATCTTTGCCGGCACTGCTCGTAGAACCCTAGTCGTACCTTCACCGGAACACCTGTGTTCACGTAATCAGAATATATGATCCTTACAAGACTTATTTTGAACCGATATAACAAAGAATAACTTGCAAATGGGTTCGGATCTTACCGGAACCTGGTCTAATTTGGTCGGAATGCTAACCGTCTTCAAGGCCAGCGTCTTCTTTCTCTCAAGGGCTCAGCCATTGTTCCGTCGGTTGGGGTCGTTGACGCGCCGGAATCAGGTGGCGCCGCCAACGGTGGCGGTGGTCAGCCACCAGTCCATCACGATTCTTTCTCCCAGACTCTCTTTCCATCTCTAGACATCTGCACATCTCACTCCTTTCTCTAGGGTTTGTATGTATGTGTTCTTAGTCTCTGTTTCAGGCTCTCTATCTGTCGTTTTGATTTTAAGGAGAGACCAGAGATTGGAGGTAGGTATGCGGCTGTAGAAGAGAACCGGAGCTGGGTATGTGCCTGTCGCCGGAGCTTACTCCGGTGGTCGGAGTTGCAAGAGGGAGAGAGGCAGAGACTTGGTGTGTGGCTGAACTTGAGAGATGTGTGTTAGGGTTTCTTCAAGAGATGCGGAGAAGAAATGTAGGAAACGTCGACTTTCACTATTCAATAGGTTTGTCACGTGGCTCAGATAGATTACTGTTCATAAGATTGTGTTTTTAATATATAGGATAATTGAAAGATGATTTTTATGAGTTCTAGAAGTACTGTAGGTGGTCATTTATATGCATGAAAACGAAAGGAGGTTGAAACACTATTGAAATAGGATTATTTCTTACGGCAGCCATAATTACTAATTACAAAACCCTAAATATAGTTACTTACAGTAGGTCTACTATCGGGTAATTACATAAGATGGATCCTCATTAGAAAAGGATCAAGTATTAGTTGGAAAAGAGTATTTTGTTTTTAGTCCTAATAGGTTGTCTGATGATCCATGACTTACAACTTTTAAAGACTTCGCCTATAGCTTTTATCTTTTTTCCGCCACTTCAGTACCTGTAAATACATTGCGAAGATATATATAATCTCAGTTTCGTTCAAGTCTACCTGGATGTATAAATACCAAAAATATTCAATCTTTGCTGAAAACAGGTTTAATGAATAGAATCGAATCACTTTCATTCGGATAGAATAATATTATGAAATAGAGGTTTTTATAACTAAGCATATGATCTAAATTAGGTTACGAAAAAAAATTACATACCCGTTAGTCAAAGCCTTGGTCCAAATTGCGGGCTTGTAAGGCTTCTTTGGTGAAAAGTAAAAAAAGGTATATGTATTCATATTAAGCATACCTTTAGCCCGAAACCAAATATGCGACCATGTGAACAGGTCAGATTGGGCTTAAAATAGGATCAGGAGCATCATCTTGCTTGCAAAGTATCCATGGGAACCCAGTACCAATTCAACATCCATGTTTGCTACCCAAGTCACTAAAAATAAATGTATATTATTATAAGGTTAAAGAACCGAAAACAAAACTAAATATACAAACAAATAAAGAAGTTTTTATAAAAAAAATAATATTTAATATTCAATCATCAAACTTACTCGAGTCGGCCGGAACACGACATCTCCAATTATGTCTCAAAGTCCCTCGACTCCGAACCCGTCATCTCCAATTCTGACTCATAGTCCCTTTAGCAGCTTCTAACATAACCAATTCATCATTATCTTAGACCACTATGAAAACCAATCGTTGTTACACAAAACGGTGAAGCGAAACTCAACAGAAACGTAAACTGCAAATAAAAGTGATCCAACAGCCCAAAAGTTGTCATCTTTAATTCAGGATCAATAGTTGAAAAATCTTCATTAAAGTTTGCCAAGCAACCCTATTCACATTTGTTGGCAACCAATTAACTAAGGTTGTTTTCGACCCGACCTGAAAACGCGAAAACCCAGTCAGGAGTGTGCTTTAGGTACTTGTACCTCATGCGTGATTACTTTTATAATAAAAAAAATGTTGATGGACCATGGTGCAAAATGCCAAAATCATATCGCATGTTTCTAAAGCAAACGGTCATCAATGAATTGATATAGTTAATGTCACACCGCGATATTTCCACGTATTACCGGTGGGCCCGGTGGGGAATATCGTGACGTAGTTGATATCATCATAGTCAAACAACACAATATTTAAATGCACAGCGGAAGCAAAAGATAGATTTATTTCAACCGATTTTAAGTGTAATATCAAGTATCACAAATGGCTGAAACAGATCCACAGGCTGATCGAAAATAAAGAGGAAACTTTGTTCAACAGACTTAATGCATCCAAGCTTGCGAAACTCTTATTGATGCTAAGGAGAGGCCAGCCTATTACGAGTAGTACCTGCACTT